>NC_134833.1:168266327-168301036 GCF_004210375.1 Tachypleus tridentatus
CTCGAGGGCTATCTGTGCTAGCCGTCCCTAATTAGCAGTGTAAGACTAGAGGGAGGCAGGTCATCACCACACTGACAACTCTTGGGCTACTCTTTTGCCAACGAATAGTGGGATTGACCATGTTTAACGCCCACGGCTGGGAGGGCGAGGATGTTTTGGCGCGACTCGGGCGCGAACCAGCGACCCTCAGATTACAAGCGCACGCCTTAACGCGCTAGGCCATGCCAGGCAGGGTTTCTTGTCATCACAATATGACAACACAGTACCATGAATTCTTTATAAACCCTCTTAAAATTATCTTTGCAACATTAACATGTTAAAATTGGTAAGATATATTCCTATGGAGGTTTAAAAGATATCCATGAAATAGATAAGATAAAGTATATTGAATTCTGATGAAATTAGAATAGTAGAGTACAATAAATTATAAAACCTGGCAAGACAACTACAATATTTTCAGATAAAACCAATTTTCCTAAAAGCAAAGTATGATGGATGTGTTTATAGTTAAGCACAAAGCAACAAAATGGGCTGTCTGTGCTATTTATTCCCACCAAGAGTGTCAAAACCCGGTTTTAGCAGTACGAATCCGCAGACATACAACTGTGCCAAGGAGGAAGAATGGAAGTATGATGGACAAACCCGCAAAATAACAGGGGCTCAGTTAAATAATCAGGCGAGGTGTTCTGTAATACATAATTTAACTGAGTTTCGACAAGTGTAAAATGATGAGTCTGGATGAAATGTATACGTAAATGAACAAAATCTGTATTATTACAAACAAACAGAAAACGCAGAGTGTGCACCTACGCATGTGGAACGAAAGTTGCTTCTTCCAGGCTATGTTTAACCTAAAGTTTCTTCTCCCTCGGAATTAATCGCTGTGAAACGAAAACACAATGGTTTTGACGATACTTGGTGGAAAAGCTGGCTAATCAAAGCAAGCCTCAATTCAACAGGTAAACTCGATCTCTTTGTCCAGTCGACAGCATCAACTTGGGACGTTCTGCTACAGCGTCGGCTGTATTTAGACAAAGTCAACTCAACCAACAAGAACATTACAGGCTAATCTTTTCAATTTGGATTATTTATGTTGCACTGTATCCTCAAAATCAAAACAGATATTATAATACATTATAGACAACAAAGAAACAAAACAATTAGAACAATACAAACTCAACGACTTTTTGTACCGTGCTGCTACCATTACATTAGAACATGGAAGCTAAATCCAACAACTTTCTGTATCATTAAAGCAAATAGAAAACAAATGATTTACCTACATATCACACTTTCTGTTTTTCTTTCAGGCTTGTTCCATACTGGCAATTAAAATTAACTTTAAAATGAATCAACATTATATTCATGCCGTGTTCAGGACAAGTTTAAAAGTATTATGTATTCTAAAAACATATACAAGCGACAAGAACATCACAAATCCATTAAACAGAAATCACATTAAACACAAAGCATAATATTTTTTAATGGATTTACAACTAACTTCAATCAACAAACTTTACTTTATCATAATTATTTGCATACTATCTAATAAATATTACAGTCCTTAAACTCCAAGGTCATAAACTCTGTACTTTTAATCTTTAAACAAAAATATAAAGAGAAAGAGCAACATAAAACAAACCTTCTGTAAACTGTAAAATACAGAAAATACATCATTCGACACAAATATACAATATATTTTCCCTCCCACCAATCCACAAGGTTATCAAGTAAGCCTAATTATTGTCAGTGTATGATTATTAATATTAATATTATTCATTCCAATTTATACATGCCCCATATTTTCATTATTACGACAGCAAGAGTAACGAATTATAAGAGATGTCGTACATTTGCTGTATTTGCAGATCTTTGTTGTAGAAGCTATACAATTTTGTATGATTTTCTGGTCTGTTTCTAGCATCTTAGAAGAAATGGCCAATATAGGAAGCAGACTTCTATTGGTAGAGGCAGAGTACTACATAGTATACCTCTCATTCACAGTGTTATAATGTTGTTCTTTTGTTAGGCTGGCTCCTCGAGGTGGATTCCTGTACATGTAAGGGGACATCTAAGAGAAGGTTATGTGCTTTCAGTTTACTCCCTTCTGGGATATAAACATTTACCCATGTGTTTGCCGTGAGTGATGATCCTTGAATGGGAGGAGACGATCCTGGCGGTTGAGAAGTTCAACTCAAACCTGCAACACTCCACTTTCACCTTCATTTCCTGTAGGCGGGACAGCCTTTGGTGCCCTCCGAGCCAATAGGCTGGTCCAGTTGGTTAAGGATCAACCGAGTACTATTGTTGAGCGTTCTCATTGTGTCTGACGGCCTGATATTCGGGTGTAGTAATTACGAAACCCTGGATTTGCTGCAATGTCCTTGTTTGGCATTATAGTGCATCCCTCATAGGGCGCCCTGGTTGGCGGGATCAGTGAGCACTTAAATGTATTTCCTTTATTATGGATGACTCATTCATGAACAAATAAATACAAATTTAAAAATTGAAAAAAAACAACAACAGATGATCAGAAAACAACCAGACATGGACGACTCTGCTGCACTGTCTCCGTCGCAGTCTGATTCTGTACCTTGATTTATAATTTTCTATTCCTCATTCCAGAAATCCTCAGGGCACATGTTTCTCTTTTCATTCAAAGGAGATTAGAGGGGCTAGTTGGCTCCCCAAGTCAGTAAAGAAGTTATGTTCTGGAGGTATTTTGGTGGAAACATCTTCACTAGAACTTACCAAACTCTTTTCCAAATCAAAGGCCATTGGGGATAGCATGCATCGAGGTTACTCACCATGCAACTTTGAATCCTTCCAGAGGAGTTATATTTGAGAGGGATTTAAAGAACTTTTCTGAGTTAGAGTTCCTTGTTATTTTCTCCAGCTAAGGCGTTTCTGCAGTACACTGAATCTCCACTTCCAAAGATGGAATACTGATGTTTACATCACCACGTTTTCCTTCCACACTCTAAGCATGTTATCTGAACAATAAGGTATGGTCAAACATTTCAACTCTCTCAGATGTTTCCATTGTCAGCAGCTTCGTCACTCGAATACATCATTTCATGATTCTTTAACATGTGCTCATTGTGGTGGCAGAGCCCACGACGCCTACGAGTGCAACTTGGAACCACGCTGTGTTAATTGTAGTGGTTCACGCCCCTCTTACTCTATTTCTTGCCCTAAGTGAGTGGAGGAGAGAGAGGTGTACTGCTGGAAGACTATAAAATATCGCCCTCCCAGAGGCTCGTAAATTATTGTCCCCTTCTTAATTTCAGACACATGCTGCTGCACAGTGGGAGTGCAGCCCTATCTCTCTCTTTGCCTCCAGGAGAGTTGTTTGCAAAACATCTGGAGAGTCTTTCACCCTCCATGGATAAAAGAGTTGGTGAATCTACATCTACCTCTGTCCCTTCCACTCCTTCACCCTGACTGACTCGGGTCCATTTTTCTAAGCTTCAAAACAATTATCCATTCACAATCTCAGTCACTGGAATCTTTGTCCATGGACAGAGACCTGCCTACTTGACCCAGAGAAGGATCCACGGAGGTTGATAGATCTCCATCCAATGAAGAAAAAAACGTGGTTAAAAAACAAGGGCTCCCTGCCCCATTCTTCTCCATATAAATCAGTGGAAATTTTGGGGTTTTGTTAAATTTTTGATGACATTAAGGAGGTGATTGATACTTGCCATCCTGTGTGTCTCTTCTTACAGGAAACGTTTCTGAAACCTACTAATACAGTCACCCTTCGACAATTTTCTTTGTACAGAAATGACAAATTGTGTGATGGACAAGTGCATGGAGAGATGACACTGCTGGTTGACCAACTCGTGCATGTCATGTCTTTGCTACTCGATACATCCTTGGAAGATGTATGCATCTGTGTTTCCTTGGGTCATACAATCACTATATGTTCTCTCTACCTAGCTTTTGAAGAAGCTTATTGATGCCATCATTGGGCAGTTATCAGATTGTGTGAGTTTGACACTTTCCAATTCTTTCCAACAGGAGCTTGGATTCCCTCAGGGCTGTGTCATGAGTGTCAAAATTTTATTAAAAATATTAATACTACCTTAATCGTATACTAAAGTTGATCACAGCAAACGGTTTTACTCTTTTCTTGCTCTAAAACCGTATGCATGCATTCTACCTCAATGGGATATTCACCCCAATCCAGAGCTTTGTCTTGAAGAAGTTGTGCTTTCCATGGTTCCTGACGCAAAGTTCTTGGGGCTTATCATTGATCGTAAGTTGACTTTTATTCCACACATCAAGCATCTACGTGCCAATATACAAGGGCACTGAACATTCTTCATGTGCTCTCTCCCACCTCTTGGGAAGCAGAATGATGTTCTATGCTAAAAATCTATCATGCTCTCCTTTGATTGAAACTGGACTATGGGCCTCTAATCTATGGCTCTGCAAGAACCTCGACCTTTGAGATGTTTAACCTTGTTCACCATCAGGGGCTTTGGCTCAGTACAGTGTTCTTATGCACCTTCCAGTCCAGAGTTTGTACACTGAGTCTCATGAGCATCCTCTACACCTCTGCCATTTGCATATTTCAAAACTTCGATCCTCACCATGTCATCCCACATAGGGTTGTGTTTTCTTCCTCAATGAACCATGCTTTATCAAATTACGCAGTTTGCCATTGTTTGTTTTAGTCTTTGTATCCAAGTGCAGTTGGATGAATTGGCTCTGTCTTTGGACAGCATTGCTGTATCCTCTGGTCAGCCCATTCAACCATGACCTATAACCATCCCCAACTGTGACATTTTTTTTAATCATTCGAAGAAGGCGGATACTTCCGATTGGAAGTACTGATTTTGTTTCCTGAACACCTTTCAAACCATCCTTCCATTCAAACTTATATGGATGGTTCAAAATCAGGCAACTTTGCAGACTCTGCCATGATAGGTGCTTTGGCTCTGTGTTTCACACAGAATTCCTTCTATACTTTTCTGGATAGCAGGGAAACGAGCATACTGAAACATACAAGTAAGTATGTATGCTCTGATGCCATCACCGCTGTGCCTGTCTTGTATATGGACTATGGTCCTGTATTCAAGGCTCGGGTCTGCGCTAGTTGGCAGTCGACTTGGAGTGAGCAACATGATAACAAACTTTCCCAGATCAAACTATCTTTGTTTTTTGCCCTTTTTGTTTCCATAAGGTTTGGAAGGAGGAAGTTTTTCCAGCTAGGCTGTGCATTGGTCACAGTTTTTTATTATCACTGTTTTATTTTATCCGAGACTAATACACCAATGTGTGACTCTTAAGTCACAATAGCCAACATTTTATGTCGTGCTGTCGTTCCACTGTGAGCGACGGCACATTTTAGACATATTTTTACCATGGATTAATTCTTGACGTTGGACAGTGTTATTGGCGATGGTGACACTGTCCACCTCAGTTTTGTTTTAAAATTTATAAGGACCTTTGGCCTTTTGTCTTTATTTTAGTTTTTAATTCAAATATTTGACTTCGTCTTGTTTTAACATGATTTCCTTTTGCGTATGTTAATAAGTTTATTTCTATTTTTACTTTTTTTACCGGTTGTTTGGCGCAGATAGTCAAGTTGCTTTGCGCCAATAAACGCCAAACAACCAATCGTTAGGTTGGTTATTTTAAATCATTTAGCGAAAATAAGGTTATGTTCAGTCCACTTAATTATAGTACACTAGTTTATTTATTCTGTACTGTTTCTATAAGTTTGTAAACTGTTGCAACTTTAGAATGCCCTCTTGGGTTTAATGGTAAGTTCGTGGATTTAGAACGTTGATACCAGGTCATGGCATAGACTCTCCATTGTGTAGCTCTGCTCTTAATATAAACTAACAAACAAAACACTTGTAGGCCAAATAACACTCAAACAGGAATATCATTATAATTGTACAACAATTAACGTAAAATAAACTTAGAGAGAGTCAGTACTCGTTATGCCGAAGTTAGCAGTGACAGACAAGAAGGAAGACAGTTGGTCAATTCCACCCACCCCTAAATCTTGGCCTACTCTTTACAATGGAAGGGAAGGATTGAACTTAGCATTATAATGGTTGAAAGGGCAAGCATGTCGAATATGAAGGGAATTCTAACCAGTGTTTTGAAGACTGTGTGTTTACCTTTTTAAACAGTTACAGGTATAGCTTACTATGTTTAGATATACCCTACTTGTTATTTTAGCAACTATCAACACAGTAGTTCTCCATGCATATGATATTTTCCTACAAATCAAGTTTTTATTTGTGCTTAAAAATGATCTCTTTTGTTTCATATTGACAAACCACTACAATCTCGCAAAATGTTACAAAACATAAAGGATTATATATTCTGCCAACATCCTTACAACGTAAAAATAATAATTCACGAAATGATTTTGTATAGTTGAATAGTCTCATGCATTGAATGATAAATTTAGGTTTCATAAGATCTTATAACCCAATAAAATTTATATATCTTAGGACGGCTGGTATAGGTATTAACATTAATACTAATAAAGCAGAGAACAACGTTTTACCTTCTTAGATCATCTTCAGGTTAACAGAGAGAGTTTGCGCAAAATCAAGAAGGCCATTATACAGATTTCATTCTACTTGCCTTTCTCCATATATACAGGGTGTTCGGAAAATCACTGTGCACTTGTACATTTATTAACAGACATATTTCAATATAGAATAAACGAGGTAAATATGAATGACAATTATAAACAATGTTGAAAGTGACCCCCGTTGGCATCAATACAGGCCTGGATCCTTCTTATTTTGTTTCTAAACACCGCTATCAGTTGCTGGCTTGAAATAGACTGAATAAAATATGATTACAAAACTGCACAGTGACTTTCCTAACACCCTGTATTATCTCGAGGTAACACTCGTTCTGTTAACGTAGATCATGACTGTATTGCTGCATGAGTTGTATTCTCCAATGGCAGGTCAATTAAAGCAAAAACTTATTTTACGTTTGACTGAAAAAGTTCAGTCAGGTAGGTAGTGCTGGTCAGTCTGGATGAATCAGTCATCAGGTAGGTAGTACTAGTCAGTCTGGATGAATCAGTCATTATTTGTTAAGTTAAGAGTGTTAGGTTAGACTTAGCCTGGGATATACTCTTAAGGAAGATGGGCAGATATCGGATATCACTGATCATGAGATATCAGATCCATTAAAAAGTAACCAATCTGTCAGTTAAGCAAGTTCACACATTGTGTTGTTATGAGGAATATTTATTATTATTTTCAGTTTGTTTTATTGCGAAACTTTCTGTTTCATGTATAATGCCCATTACTCCTTCTATTTTGTTTTATTATTATGAAAATACATTTATTACAACTCGAAGGTCCTAAGACAAAGAAGAAGAATTAGTTTTCAATGATAGTCAGATGAAAAGGTCATAAGGTCTTTCCTAGATATTTGGTGTTCTGCTCTGAAAGTCCTTGACTTCAATTTTGTTGCAACTGTCAATTCATGGAGAAGAACTGCTATTTTCCGGTGTAGTCAGAACAGTTACCTGAGCTCTGCTTTTGAAAATCAATCTCAGTATTGAGGAAAGCTTAGGCAAATGAGAAAATTTTATGGTGGCAACTGGCGAATCTAATGTAAGTGCAATTACTTTTATAGGACTTCCAGATCTTTACCTGCCAGAACAATCCAACCTCAGCTCTGGTAAAAAGATATCCAAGGATACCAAGAAGAGACTGGAGGTATCTTTAGAAAATTGTCTAGACAGAGGAGTTACCTCACTAGCAGGTCAGGTGGTGTACAACAAATAATGAAAGAGATTGGGTGGTTGTTTGGCACAATGCACCTAGGTTATTTGTGCCAAATAACCAGTTAAAAACCTTAAAATGTAAAAATATATCGAGTTAAAGAATTAAACTACCCAAAATTGAAAGATCGAAGACAATTTAAAAGAACAATACCTAATGAAAATTTAAAAACGCAATCGAATTGGACAGTGTCACCATCGTCAGTGACATTGTCCAATATCAAAAGTAAACCTATAATAAATACATGTCTAAAATCGTGCTTCCGTTCATGGTCGTAACGACGGCAAAATAGTAAAACGTAGGCTATTGCGACTTGAGTGTCACAAAGGCCACACATTGGAGGATCAGTCTAAGATAAAAGAAAAAATGAGTTAAAACAGTGAGAAAGCGTAGCCTAGCAATAACAACTTGTTTCTGGTCCTTATGGAAACAAGATGGCTAAAGAGCAACAGAAGGTTTGATCTGGAGAAGCTTATAATGACATTGTTTATTACAAGTTGACTGCCAACTGGCGAGAAGCCAAGCCTGAATACAAAACCATGGCTTATATGTGGGATAGGCACGGCTTTAAGAATACCAGAGTAGATGGACATAGTTCCAGTGTCAACAAGCTCGTTCCTGCGAATATCGATACGGCCAGATATCCACACAAATTGTATAATAACGGAAGATATGGAAAAAAAAAGGGTCAGTTGCTGTTGAACATGAAAGAAATCAGGGTTATAAGTAACATTAAGTGATTCCAGGGTCAGGAAAGAGCTAAGAGAATCAGTGTAAATTGTACAGTCAATGCACTGCATACCTTACATGTAAGAAATGGCAAATAACTTGGCAGTGAACAGAGAAACTGTGGAGAGGATCCTGTAAGTAACCACCAAATAATAACAAATAATGGCAGAGCAGAAGAATCACCTGATTTCACACCATCTATATAAAAAAGATGATTGAAGAATGGTTTAAAAGATGTTCAGCAAACAAAAAATATTTTCAATTGGGAGTACCTGCACATACAATTGGGAATAGTAACTAACTAAAGTGAGACAGGCTGATTATTAGAGACATCAGTTTCATCCAATTCAGCCAACTACAGCTGGAAACGAAGGCCAAAAGGAGAAATTGTTGACTATCTATTCTGAAAGAGCAGAGCTCATCAAGGAAGAAAGATACAACCCCTGATGGATGCTGTGGTAAGGACTAAGGCTTGGTAATATTGCAAAGAAATTTGCAAATAGAAAAGGTGAAGAGGAGGTTCGTGGTACTAGGTGTTCATTCCTGGACTGAAGAA
The DNA here is from genome assembly GCF_004210375.1 of Tachypleus tridentatus. NCBI lineage: Eukaryota > Metazoa > Arthropoda > Merostomata > Xiphosura > Limulidae > Tachypleus > Tachypleus tridentatus. The sequence continues at coordinate 168,275,394 of NC_134833.1, forward strand.
GTGCAGAAAGCCCAATAATGAGTTGAAGCCCCACATGGTGGGTGAAGTCCAACATTTTCAAGCAAGAGGCCATGAGAGAACATAGAACAAAGACCCATTGTCCAGTTTAGACTATATGAGGGTGCAATAGATCCTGAGCATAGAACATTGATCCACTTCCCAACAGGAAGAAGAGAGGAGATGGAAGATGTTCAGTGATCTTGTACATTTGACTTATTGCTTATTCATGTGAGAAATGAAAAAAAAGGCTTGTAGTCATAGATAAGACCCAAGAACTTTACTTCAGAGACCATTGGAAGAACATCACTGACACAGAGCTAGGGATTGGGGTATAAACCCATTCATAGCAAAAGTGCATGTAAACGGTTTTGGAGAAAGAAAAATAAAACTGTTTGCTGTGGTCCACTTCAACAAGCAGTTAAGGGCAGTTTAAGCTGCCACTCAATAACAGTTTAATAACTGACATGAGCTATGGAAATTGTCGAGACAGGTCATTTGCAACAGTAGGAGGAAATTGTCGAGTAATAGCAATGATTTTTAGACAGAAAAGTGTGGCATGCAAGATACTGACATGTAAAAAACATAGAAATTCTCAAGTGGTTATACAACCAACATGAATAAATGTTCCACAAAATGCCATACCCTGAAGTAGAGCCTTATTACTTCTCAAGATAGACGAAGACAGAAACAAGATCTTGTCGCTTGAGAAAGGCTTCCCTGATTGACGTTTCTAGTTGAATGAGGTTGTCCATAGTAGAGCACTGTCAACAGAACCTCCACTGGATGGTCAAGAGAAGGTTGGTGGATTCAAGAAACCAAACAAGACAAAAATTAACCATCCTCCAAGACCTTAAAGAGACAGATACTCAAAAGAGTTAGACGATAATTAGAAAAATCTTGGGATCTTTTCCAAAATTAGAAAAGATAAAATAATGATCTTGTGCAAAGCACCAGAAGAAACGTTAACTTGCTGTATCCAGTTAAGAACACCCAGAAGAAGAGCAAGAGAGAGAGTAAAGCATCTCATAGTGAGAATTATCGAGTTCAGCTGATGAAAAGTGACTAAGTTGAACCAGTGTATAGAAGCTAATTATAATTATAGAGATGATCAGTCCAAAAGGAAAAGCGATCACCCTGCCTGAGACTTGATGACCAAGAAGGCAGTGAAGAAACAGGAAGATAGGCAGAGCATTCACGGATATATCAACTTTCTAGCATTGAGAGTAAGATAAAATGGGATGGGAAGTATACCAAACCATTGAATTTCCGAATCTTGTCCCATAAAACTAGAACTAGTGGTAAAAGACATGTTGGTTGCAAACGTAATCCAAGATTATTTTAGGTTTTGACATCCGACCTCCGAACATGGGACCACTGGAAAGCAATGCAGTTAAAAAGAGTGAGTTACCTATGAAAGGTATTCCAGGCTCGTTTCTGTGCATGCTGACAGATGGGAGAACACTATGGATTAGGATATGTGGGAAACATCGATATTTTGAGCATATAGCAAACAGCTGATTGAATGATATAATCAGTTAATGCCTCCACACAGTTTTTTTATAGAAGAGAGACTAATGACAACAAGATCAAGTTCTGAGAGATAGAGCTGCGGCACTCAAATCAGGTGGCATCGATCACGGCAACAATCTCCTCAAAATGATAGAAGAATTATCACTACCTTGTAGGTCACTGTCAACCCTCTAAAACAGATGTGAGAAATGTGAAGGTGAAAAGATAAATAGATCAACTGCAGTAAAAGACTGACTGCACGAAAATAGGTAAGCGAAACACTATTGAAGAGAGACAGGTTGTGATCTAAGAGCATACACTCCATGGAATTACACCCCACTCATCAATATCAGCAGCACCTTAAAGGATATTGTATCGAATAAAATATCCAAAGAAGAAAAAGGAAAGCAGCAACTGATCTCTAAAAACATCAAGGTCTGACTAATTATAAATCTCTCCACGAGACAAGTAAATATAACAGAGGTGATACAACCCAGGGAGATATGGATGGTTACAGCATGCAATGATGTTCTAAGTGGTACAGACAAGGTGGGTTCATGCTGGTCAACCAGCAATGCCACCCTTCCATGAACTCGTCCATCACACAACCCATCATTTTGGTATAAAGAAAACTATTGAAAGGCGATAGCATCAGCTGGTTTCAGAATGTTTCCTGTAAGTAGAGACTCACAGTTTGATAGGAATCAATTAAGACCCTAACCTCGACAGTTCCACTATATCAAAATGGTTATTTTTTCAATGGAGGAACACTGGGCACAGGACCATTCTGTTTACGACCAAGCCTCTTTTTCTTCTGTAGAAAGAGGTCTTTTGACCTCCATGGAACCTACTCTGGGTCGATTAGGCAAATCTCTGTCAGTAGAAGCAGATTTCAGTGACACAGGGTGAGAAAGAATAATTGTTCTGCATCTCAGTGCCAAAGAAGATGGACCCAAGCAGCCACTAGAAATTGAAGCCAAAGAAGATGGACCCAAGCAGCCACTAGAAATTGAAGCCAAAGAAGATGGACCCAAGCAGCCACTAGAAATTGAAGCCAAAGAAGATGAGCTTAAACAGACACTGAGAACAACAACAGAACTAGATATTAACTTGTCTACACCTTTATCCATAAAGAGCCAAAGACTCTTCACGTGAGATGCGAAAGACTCTGTTGGAGGCATGGAAAGTTCAGCCTACATTCCCATTGTAGCAATGTACTGCAGCAACACACATTCGAGATGAAGTGGAAGACAACTTCCAAGCTTCTGGATAAAAATTGTTGTTTACAGCATGTAAAGGTTATATCACTTTCTTCTATACCCACTCAGAGCAAGATCGAAAATAAGGATAGGAACCATCTCAACTGACATAGTGAGGGTTCAGTTGACACCCATAAGCATCGTGATCTTTGCCACTACAATGAGAACACATCAAAGAACGAAGACAAGATGCCTTTGAGTGTCCATCCCATTGACACTGGAAACATCTGAGAACATGAAGAATATATAGCCATACTTTACAGTTGAGATAACCTGTTTTGACAGATGCAGGTGAACGTGGCAATTTAAGCATCAAAATTAGAACAGTGGTTGACAGCATAACAAATGCATATGGTGCACAGCAGAAACTCCTTGAATGGAGAAACCAACGAGAATCCCCGACTTGGTGACGTTCTTCAAACCCCTCTCAGTGATCAATTCCTTGGGAAAAGTTCAAAGTACACGAGGAATAACTTCAATCAGCATATTACAAATGGCTTTGTTATGTGTAGGTGTAGAGGCTTCTACCAAGATGTCTCCAGAATCCAACTTTCTCACTGACTTGGGAAAGCTAGTAAGCCCTTTAATCCTTGTGATTGGAAAAGGGGACATTTACCTTGGATTTGTGAGACAAAAAAAGAGAATTAGAAATCGAGTTACAACAGCTAACATTAGGTAGTGACTGTGTAACAGTCATCTGTATGTGGTTATTTACTTAGTAGCTGTTTTAGACGATTTTATTTCTTTGAGAATTCAGGAATCCATAATAAAAGGATTCAGCATCCATTGACCACACCTATCATGATGTCAAATAAGAAGATGCACTACAATGTAAAAGGATACTACAGTATTGTCAAGGCTTCGTGCCACTAGCAGATGACAACACCCGTTGAGAACAGAAAACTTTGGTACTCAGTTGAATCTATCCAAACAGGATCAGATGATTGACCCTGGAGATCACCGTGAGGGGTTTCCGTCTGCAGGAATTCAAGACCAAAGTGGTGTGTTGCAGTGCCCCAGACACCACTGAACCACCAAGATTCTCTCCTCAACCATACGAGTCACCACGGCTAACACATAGGTGATGTTCAAATCCCAGATGAGGTAAAATGAAAACAAAACCTTCATTGGGTGGTCCCCTCATCAAATACAGAAATCCACCTTATATGGCAATGGAGAACCATTACGAGAGCAAAGTATATTACTAAGGTAACTGTGGATCAGTCTCATATAACTTTGTTGTAAAACATCTGTATTCTGCCAGAAAGCAAGTAGCATTAGATTATTCAGTTATTTATCCGAGAAAGGATGCAGTTCCACATCCATGAATGACTGATTATCCAGCTTCACACTAAAATAGTCAGTAGCACAATGAGTAAAACGTAACTGAAACTAGCAATAATTCTGGGTTTCTACCCAAGTTTCACATCCGGAAGTGAATAACGCATTAATAACACATATTCATACAACATCACATGGTTACAGGGGATAACGTGGCTGATTAAACCACCATTACACGTTTTCCTGGAGCACTAGTGAGTTAGCAAGTGCTGAGGTACCATGCGCATTAAAGAACAGAATCATATAGCTTCAGCCAGTGCATGGTTGTTTTCAGTACTGATTATTAGAAAGAAGGTAATCCAAATTCTGTATTTATTTTATACATGTGAGTGTGATAACTAATACTATAACCTTTCCACTATCTTGAACAGACAGTATGACTGGATATATTAGATAAGAATCAATTTATGAATCAGTTTTAGTTTCTAGCAGACAGAACAGTCTGGTGTTTATTAACCCACGTGTATAGTACTATATTACGTATTATAATTTATCTCCAATTTATAGTGTTACGTATGTAACATAAGATTTCAAACACTTGGGAATTTTAATTAAGAAGTTAACTATATGCTAATATGTATCAAATTTATATTTGCCAACAATGTTGATACACACGACTTTCTTAACAAAATTATATTTTACTTTACTTTATATTGGTTTTATATACAAGAGTTTTATAAATTTACAAACTATACTGAGTCTTCTATTTGGTCTAGAACTGAATATTTTATCAATGAACCAGGACCACTATGAGCAAACTAGTTCTGGGTTGATGCTGTTATACCCCGTTTAAGCTAGCACTGTCTTTTCTTGGATGAAATTTTCCGATAAAAATGTTTAACGTCTTTGTAGAAATATTAATGTCTGAAGTCAAATGGTTTAGAATGTTCAAAATAGACGAGATTCTGGTCAAATTCTGTACTTTCCATCTAATTGGCATTAATTACAATTATAGCTTCTGAGGCTTATGGTATACTGACTGCAGCTGACAAACAATATTCTGTCCCTTGGCATGTTGGTTTATGTAGTTTAAGACAAGATTCTTTAACGTTCAACAATGTCTCAAAACATGCTGGTGGTTTTTTGTAAAACACATTGTTGATCCTTACTTTCAAGAATATTCTATCAAGTTAGAGAACAGGCAGGACTTGCACAACACACATCTGACGATATACTTCACATGCATTAAACTCAATCAAACTTAAGTATTAAAATAAACATACAATGGTAAATCCATTACAGTAGTAACTATTTTCTAATTGAAATACAGGTTGTGTCTGACAACCCAAATCAGCACGTATATTTAATTACCAGTTTATAAAAGTTAGAAGCATAGGCTGGTATCATTTCGGTGTAACTACTTTTGATCATTATCACAGAAATGATGACAAGAGCAACAGAGCAATAGTTATTGGTGATAAAGTCTGGAGAAACATGATGTGCTGGTGTCCCATTTGTTATGTAAAAACGTAGATCCACCTTCGTACAAGAACACCGGACAAGAGCATATAAACTTCTAAACGCAGATTTTTAGAAGGCACGTTTCCATCTGTACGAGGTAATTAATTAATTACTTTGTCTCTAAAGACAGTTTTATAGAGCAAGGCACAGTTCAAACTATACAAGGTAATTAATTAATTACTCTGTCTTTTAAAGACAGTTTTATAGAATAAGGCACAATTCAAACTGTACAACGTGATTAATTAATTACTCTGTCTCTAAAGACACACTTTAGACGAAGATACAGTTCAAACTGTAGAAGATAATGAACTAATTAATTACTCTGTCACTAAAGACACTTTTTTGAACGAAGATACAGTTCAAAACTGTAGAGAGATAATGAACTAATTAATTACTCTGTCACTAAAGACACTTTTTAGACGAAGATACAGTTCAAACTGTACAAGATAATGAACTAATTAATTACTCTGTCACTAAAAACAATTTATAGACGAGATACAGTTCAAACTGTACAAGATAATGAACTAATTAATTACTCTGTCACTAAAGACACTTTTTAGACGAAGATACAGTTCAAACTGTACAAGATAATGAACTAATTAATTACTCTGTCACTAAAGACAATTTATAGACGAGATACAGTTCAAACTGTACAAGATAATGAACTAATTAATTACTCTGTCACTAAAGACACTTTGGACGAGATACAGTTCAAACTGTACAAGATAATGAACTAATTATTACTCTGTCACTAAAGACAATTTATAGACGAGATACAGTTCAAACTGGCACAAGATAATGAACTAATTAATTACTCTGTCACTAAAAGACAATTTATAGACGAAGATACAGTTCAAACTGTACAAGATAATGAACTAATTAATTACTCTGTCACTAAAGACAATTTATAAATGAGATACAGTTCAAACTGTACAAGATAATGAACTAATTAATTACTCTGTCACTAAAGACAATTTTTAGACGAGATACAGTTCAAACTGTAGAAGATAATGAACTAATTAATTACTCTGTCACTAAAGACAATCTATAGACGAAGATACAGTTCAAACTGTACAAGATAATGAACTAATTAATTACTCTGTCTCTAAAGACACTTTTGAACGAAGATACAGTTCAAACTGTACAAGATAATGAACCAATTAATTACTCTGTCACTAAAGACAATATTTTAAAAGAAGATACAGTTCAAACTGTAAAAGATAATGAACTAATTAATTACTCTGTCACTAAAGACAATTTAGATGAAGATACAGTTCAAACTGTACAAGATAATGAACTAAGTAATTACTCTGTCACTAAAGACACTTTTTTAAATGAAGATACAGTTCAAACTGTACAAGATAATGAACTACTTAATTACTCTGTCACTAAAGAGAATTTATAGAGACGAGATACAGTTCAAATTGTACAAGATAATGAACTAATTAATTACTCTGTCACTAAAGACACTTTTTTAGACTAAGATACAGTTCAAACTGCAGAAGATAATGAACTAATTAATTACTCTGTCACTAAAAGACAATTTATAGACGAGATACAGTTCAAATTGTACAAGATAATGAACTAATTAATTACTCTGTCACTAAAGACACTTTTTTAAATGAAGATACAGTTCAAACTGTACAAGATAATGAACTAAATTACTCTGTCACTAAAGACACTTTTTTGACGAAGATACAGTTCAAAACTGTACAAGATAATGAACTAATTAATTACTCTGTCACTAAAGACAATTTATAGACGAGATACAGTTCAAACTGTACAAGATAATGAACTAATTAATTACTCTGTCACTAAAGACACTTTTTAGATGAAGATACAGTTCAAACTGTACAAGATAATGAACTAATTAATTAATTACTCTGTCACCAAAGACAATTTATAGACGAGATACAGTTCAAATTGTACAAGATAAATGAACTAATTAATTACTCAATCACTAAAAGACACTTTTTTAAATGAAGATACAGTTCAAACTGTACAAGATAATGAACTAATTAATTACTCTGTCACTAAAGACAATTTATAGACGAGATACAGTTCAAATTGTACAAGATAATGAACTAATTAATTACTCTGTCACTAAAGACAATTTTTTTAGACGAGATACAGTTCAAACTGTACAAAGATAATGAACCAATTAATTACTCTGTCACTAAAGACACTTTTTTAGACTAAGATACAGTTCAAACTGTAGAAGATAATGAACTAATTAATAATTACTCTGTCACTAAAGACAATTTATAGACGAGATACAGTTCAAATTGTACAAGATAATGAACTAATTAATTACTCTGTCACTAAAGACACTTTTTAAATGAAGATACAGTTCAAACTGTACAAGATAATGAACTAAATTACTCTGTCACCAAAGACACTTTTAGACGAAGATACAGTTCAAACTGTACAAGATAATGAACTAATTAATTACTCTGTCACTAAAGACAATTTATAGACTTGAGATACAGTTCAAACTGTACAAGATAATGAACTAATTAATTACTCTGTCACTAAAGACACTTTTAGAGACGAAGATACAGTTCAAACTGTACAAGATAATGAACTAATTAATTACTCTGTCACTAAAGACAATTTTTTAGACGAAGATACAGTTCAAACTGTACAAGATAATGAACTTATTAATTACTATGTCACTAAAGACAATTTATAGATCTAGATACAGTTCAAATTGTACAAGATAATGAACTAATTAATTACTCTGTCACTAAAGACACTTTTTTAAATGAAGATACAGTTCAAACTGTACAAGATAATGAACTAATTAATTACTCTGTCACTAAAGACAATTTATAAAATTGGTGAGATACAGTTCAAATTGTACAAGATAATGAACTTATTAATTACTCTGTCTCTAAAAACACATTTTAGACAAAGATACAGTTCAAACTGTACAAGATAATGAACTAATTAGTTACTCTGTCACTAAAGACACTTTTTTAAATGAAGATACAGTTCAAACTGTACAAGATAATGAACTAATTAATTACTCTGTCACTAAGACACTTTTTTTTTAAATGAAGATACAGTTCAAACTGTACAAGATAATGAACTAAATTACTCTGTCACTAAAGACACTTTTTGAGACAGAAGATACAGTTCAAACTGTACAAGATAATGAACTAATTAATTACTCTGTCACTAAAGACACTTTTAAATGAAGAGATACAGTTCAAAATTACTGTCACTAAAGACACAAGAAGATAATGAACTAATTAATTACTCTGTCACTAAAGACACTTTTAGACGAAGATACAGTACAGTTCAAAATTACTGTACTAAGATAATGAACTAATTAATTACTTAATTACTCTGTCACTAAAGACACTTTTTAGAAAATACAGAAGATACAGTTCAAACTGTAGAAACTGTACAAGATAATGAACTAATTAATTACTAAATTCTGAGGGCAGATTTTTTTAGAGCAAGCTGGGGTTCAAACTGTACAAGATAATGAACCAATTAATTACTCTGTCACTAAAGACACTGTTTAAAAAAGAAAATACAGTTCAAACTGTAAAGATAATGAACTAATTAATTACTCTGTCACTAAAGAGCTCTTTTAGATCGAAGATACAGTTCAAACTGTACAAGATAATGAACTAATTAATTACTCTGTCACTAAAGACACTTTTAGGAGAAGATACAGTTCAAACTGTACAAGATAATGAACTAATTAATACTCTGTCACTAAAGACAGTTTTTTAGACAAAGATACAGTTCAAACTGTAGAAGATAATGAACTAATTAATTACTCTGTCACTAAAGACACTTTTTTAGACGAAGATACAGTTCAAACTGTACAAGATAATGAACTAATTAATTACTCTGTCACTAAAGACACTTTTTAGACGAAATACAGTTCAAACTGTAGCAAGATAATGAACTTATTAATTACTATGTCACTAAAGACACTTTATAGACGAGATACAGTTCAAACTGTACAAGATAATGAACTAATTAATTACTCTGTCACTAAAGACACTTTTTAAATGAAGATACAGTTCAAACTGTACAAGATAATGAACTAATTAATTACTCTGTCACTAAAGACAATTTATAGACGAGATACAGTTCAAATTGTACAAGATAATGAACTTATTAATTATTCTGTCTCTAAAAACACATTTTTAGACAAAGATACAGTTCAAACTGTACAAGATAATGAACTAATTAATTACTCTGTCACTAAAGACACTTTTAAATGAAGATACAGTTCAAACTGTACAAGATAATGAACTAATTAATTACTCTGTCACTAAAGACACTTTTTTTAATGAAGATACAGTTCAAACTGTACAAGATAATGAACTAAATTACTCTGTCACTAAAGACACTTTTTTGAATGAAGATACAGTTCAAACTGTACAAGATAATGAACTAATTAATTACTCTGTCACTAAAGACACTTTTTTAGACGAAGATACAGTTCAAACTGTAGAAGATAATGAACTAATTAATTACTCTGTCACTAAAGACACTTTTTTAGACGAAGATACAGTTCAAACTGTAGAAGATAATGAACTAATTAATTACTCAGTCTCTAAAGACAATTTTTTAGATCGAAGGCACAGTTCAAACTGTACAAGATAATGAACCAATTAATTACTCTGTCACTAAAGACACTTTTTTAAAGAAAATACAGTTCAAACTGTAAAAGATAATGAACTAATTAATTACTCTGTCACTAAAGACACTTTTTTAGATGAAGATACAGTTCAAACTGTACAAGATAATGAACTAAGTAATTACTCTGCCTCTAAAGACAGTTTTTAGAAGATGGCATGGTTCAAATTGTACATTTACAACTTTGGTGATCTTCTGATCAACTGGAATTTATCTGAACTCACATCTTCAATCTGGACATTTGCTAGATAATATCAAATTCTTGACTTATGATAAACATGTCCTTCAATCAGCTAGTGCCATTCCCTTCTCTGTACTTCAACCTCCAATTCTGTTGTTGCCATAGAAACCCATATCCTCTTTAAACAATTACTCTGGAAGCCACAAATGGGTTGAGGGTCAACTATCGATGACAAACAGCAGCAAAATAAGTATTTTTACTGTGTTCAGGGATATTTTTGTGTTTCTGATGTTGGTAGGTTAGACTTGTGAAACTTTCAGATGTAGTGATCTGATTTAAAACTTCGTTAATATTCATTTCTATAACAAATATAGCTCTAATTCTGTAAACAAACACAGGTTTCAAAATACACAATCAAAACTATTAAAATGTTAGACAATATCCTACAAGTTATAAAGATATAAATTTAATATATTTTTTTTATTTCCATAGAAAATATGCATGTCAAGAAATGGAAATCACAAGTACAACATTATCCAATTAAACAGTACTATCTTACAGTGATCACTAGTTAATTATGATTGTACAGTCAGTAGCCAGCAGATTCTGCATATCCTAATCTTCATCAGAAAGAGATGAAGGATATCTTCCTTTTTCCATCACTTCCATCATAACTAGATAACGCATGCACTGCTTTCTGTCCACTAACTGAAAGAATACAATTTTGAATATCTAATCTTCCTCAGCTGATGATCTGTCTTCTGTCTTGTCACTTAGGTAGTTGTACAACTGGAAGATACACACAAACAAACAAACGTTGACAAACAAATTCTGTTGTATTTATATTCTAAAAAATATGCCAATTTAAACAGGTGACTGTTCAAGCATGAAGTACTGTAATTAATATCAAATTTTAAAACTTTGTGACAGACTTCTTATGTGTGCTATAAAGAATTGGAACTTTAATATAATACCACTCTTGCTTCCTCTGGTTAAAATCGATATAAAGCCAGTTATTTTCTGTAAAGTCCAGGCTTATAAGCAATTTTAAATTAACTCATTTGTAATTTTTTTAAAAGGTAACTTGAAATTTTTATTTTCTCAATGTATGTTTATAGTTTTCTACAGTAAACAAAGCTTGCTAAATAAAGGATTCTCGTTTTTTTCTACAGAACTTTGTCCCACCATTTTTGATGAATTTTTAATACACATTACTTCTGAAGGTTCGACAGCATGTTTTATATTTTTAAAAAAACGTCTGTTGTATATTCTGAAAATCAATGTGCAATTTTCTCATAAATATAAAAAATTTTACTTTTGACTCATATTAGAAACAGTATTACATTACTTACCAAAAGTTGTTTTCTAGAGTTTTGAAGAAACAGTCTTTGCAACTGTAAGTAGAGAGTCAACAGAAGGTCTATCTGTAGGTGTCTGGCTAGGATGAGAAAGGATAACATGACCCTTGTTGTCCACAATGAAGTCTCCAGCTAACTGATAATGAACGAACAGTTTATGAACATTCTGATACCATCAGATGACGTGAATTAAAAGTGAACTATTTTAACATCAAGTGATTTTAACTCAAAGTCTAACAGCACAAATGATGTGAACTGTGTGTTGGTAATGTTTGACACACAACAGCTAACTTTATATACACTTGTTTTAGTATATCAAATAGCTTTAGTAATCATTGAAACTATTGAACTGTATCAAATAATTACCTTTCAATAAATATCAATTACATATTTAAACAGCATCAAATCTTACAAGTGAGATGTTCTTTAAAAATATCAAGTTTAGGCTTACAACTCTCTCATCTGTAACAATTGTTGCCATAAACACACATACAAGATTAATTAGTTTATTACACTAATTAAACCAAGGTACATCACTAACCTTCTTTTCTCAACAAGAACACATGCTGCTACCAAATTAAACAGGAAAACTTTGTTGTTTTCATCAGAAATATGATAATTTAATTCTTGCTCACACACTTTTAAATGAACAGAAAAGTTTATTAATAAACTATTTTAAATCCTTACCAATTTACAAAACAAGAAATGGATGATAAATTCCACATACTTGCCACTATTGTAAGAGATAACCCCTTTTACAGATTAATAAGTATCCCCCAAACACTGCGTGTTGTTTCACCATAATAAACAATACAGGTGTTGTTAGTTAGACTTACATATTGACGAATATTACCTGAAGTACATCATCATTTTTGTATGGTGCCACAGGCATCCTTCCAGAGAGAAAAACTTCAGCATAATACTGTATTGTTTGGCTGTTCCAAACTTCGGGACACTGACCGACCTAGTCCAAACCAGTGATAAATCTGTACGAAAAAATAAACAAACAAAACTAATGATGGTGGGAATTTAGTTTGAAGGAAGAGAAAACAATGTGACAGTTGTGATCAGAAACAGTAGGCCCCATGTGTGAGATGATCAGAAACAGTAGGCCTCATGTGTGTGATGATCAGAAACAGTAGGCCTCACGTGTGTGATGATCAGAAACAGTAGGCCTCACGTGTGTGATGATCAGAAACAGTAGGCCTCACGTGCGAGATGATCAGAAACAGTAGGCCCCATGTGCAAGATGATCAGAAACAGTAGGCCCCATGTGTGACATGACCAGAAACAGTAGGCCCCATGTGCAAGATGACCAGAAACAGTAGGCCCCATGTGCAAGATGATCAGAAACAGTAGGCCCCATGTGTGACATGACCAGAAACAGTAGCCCCCATGTGTGAAATGACCAGAAACAGTAGGCCCCATGTGTGAGAATAAGAAAACTACAATTATTATGATTGTGTTTGGTAACACTCATGGAAAGTTTCTGAGAGTTATAAAGAGAGGTTGTCAATGATTTATTGAGGTGAAGAATCAACAGATGAGATATCCAAACACTAATTCAAAATATTAAATTTGAACTGAGCTGTCTACAGGTAAGACAGTGGAATAATTCTAATATCCGTTTCTAACCTTATAAATTTAGAAACTAATTTTATTTTTAAATAAAACTTTATTGGAGTAGATTTTATAGAAAAAAACTGATTTGAAAGCCTTTTCTTCAGGAAGGGAGACCCATCTGGTCCAATTTTGTTGGGAGGGTAACAAGAGTGCCTGGATAAAACCAAATCTCAATGGTTAGACACTTAATAATCTATTTGTCCCTGTCTTATAAAACATGATGGTGCTTTATTCTTTGCAACAGACTGTATCAAGAAACACGTTTAGTAAGGCTGCTTATAAGTTCACATAAGCAGAGCTGTCAGTTTATTATTTCTGTATTTAGTCTATTTTTATGTATGTAATTTACTGGGGTATATATACTGGAAGCCTTAGGATTAATCATATTTCTCTACTTTGTTGTATTTTTAGTTTTTAAGGTTATTTTCTGACATGTTATAGGTTATTTGACACCTGTATTTCATAAGTTATGTACAAATGTTTCATATATATTTCAGATGTTGCAGGTGTGTGTGCCTGCAACAAATTTTGTGTAGTTCATATGTTTCTTAAATGAAGTTTGCATGTCCAGAATGTATTTGTTCCATATTATATGGGTGTTAACTCTCTCACAGCGAATATCCTTTAATGACCATGAGACAGTTTTAGTGTCTTGCATTCAAACTTGTCAAACCTACTTTTGTTTATGTTGGTATAGCATAAAATCTCAGTTAATATTCCTTATTTTAATAGTATGTATATTTTAAGTTCTTAATTCTATAAAACTATATTTAAAAAACTCTTGAATTTCCCTGGTGTGACACAACATTTTCTCTCAGCATCTTGTCTTCTACATTTTATCCACCACCCCCTTCAAAAAGTACAAAAGTAAACACAAAATCATCATAGTTCAGGCAAACCATAATTTTTATAGCTTGCAGTTTTATATGGTTAGAAAACTATCAAATAAAAAATAAGATCCCTCTGTTCACATCACATCCAATTTCAGTTAACAGTTTCTATTAACTGTTCTCCCTTATGTTCAATTATATATATATATATAACCAGTAGAAAGTCCAGGTTGTCATCTATCAAATGATGTATTGTATAAAGTTGTTTTCTAAACAGTTAAGCACCAATTTCACTCAGAGTACAAATTTCATTCACTTGGGAAAGTTAACAGCTTGCTTAATTTGTAATGGTTCTTGTTGCACAGTAATAAAAACAATCACTTTGATAGATATGGGAAATTGTCCACTTTTTGCATATTATTAGTTTATGTTCTTTGGTACATTATTTAAATAAAAATTTACTACATTACCATTATTATTATAAAAGTAGGCTTAAGTGTCCAATGACAATCAACAGCAATAAAAAAGATTGATAAGTAATTTATTTACTGTTCATGTTTATTCTTTATTATTATTAAAAAGTGACTAATATATAGAAATATGGATCTTTTTAGATTAGTTGAAATAAATAATACTAAAAATGTATTGTAAGGTGCATGTGAGCAGCTCATTAGTAATGTAATTAAAATGTGCAACATGAGATGCAGGTACTCTCAGTGGTTCACAAGTTACAATGACACAGATAATAACTAGACCTGATTCAATGGGCAATGAAACAACAAAACATGATTACAGAAAGCTTCTAAAGATGAAACAATAAAACATAATTACAGAAAGCTTCTAAAAATAAAACAATAAAACATAATTACAGAAAGCTTCTAAAGATGAAACAATAAAACATAATTACAGAAAGCTTCTAAAGATGAAACAATAAAACATAATTACAGAAAGCTTCTAAAGATGAAACAATAAAACATAATTACAGAAAGCTTCTAAAAATAAAACAATAAAACATAATTACAGAAAGCTTCTAAAAATAAAACAATAAAACATAATTACAGAAAGCTTCTAAAGATGAAACAATAAAACATAATTACAGATAACTTCTAAAAATAAAACAATAAAACAATTACAGAAAGCTTCTAAAAATAAAACAATAAAACATAATTACAGAAAGCTTCTAAAAATAAAACAATAAAACATAATTACAGAAACCTTCTAAAAATAAAACAATAAAACATAATAACAGAAAGCTTCTAAAGATGAAACAATAAAACATAATTACAGAAAGCTTCTAAAAATAAAACAATAAAACATAATTACAGAAAGCTTCTAAAGATGAAACAACAAAACATAATTACAGAAAGCTTCTAAAATTAAACAAAAAACATAATTACAGAAAGCTTCTAAAGATGAAACAATAAAACATAATTACAGAAAGCTTCTAAAGATGAAACAATAAAACATAATTACAGAAAGCTTCTAAAGATGAAACAATAAAACATAATTACAGAAAGCTTCTAAAGATGAAACAATAAAACATAATTACAGAAAGCTTCTAAAAATAAAACAATAAAACATAATTACAGAAAGCTTCTAAAGATGAAACAATAAAACATAATTACAGAAAGCTTCTAAAGATGAAACAATAAAACATAATTACAGAAAGCTTCTAAAGATGAAACAATAAAACATAAT
Organism: Tachypleus tridentatus; assembly: GCF_004210375.1. Lineage (NCBI taxonomy): Eukaryota > Metazoa > Arthropoda > Merostomata > Xiphosura > Limulidae > Tachypleus > Tachypleus tridentatus. The sequence goes on from NC_134833.1 coordinate 168,291,319, forward strand.
TACAGAAAGCTTCTAAAAATAAAACAATAAAACATAATTACAGAAAGCTTCTAAAGATGAAACAATAAAACATAATTACAGAAAGCTTCTAAAGATGAAACAATAAAACATAATTACAGAAAGCTTCTAAAGATGAAACAATAAAACATAATTACAGAAAGCTTTAAAAATAAAACAATAAAACATAATTACAGAAAGCTTCTAAAAATAAAACAATAAAACATAATTACAGAAAGCTTCTAAAGATGAAACAATAAAACATAATTACAGATAACTTCTAAAAATAAAACAATAAAACAATTACAGAAAGCTTCTAAAAATAAAACAATAAAACATAATTACAGAAAGCTTCTAAAAATAAAACAATAAAACATAATTACAGAAACCTTCTAAAAATAAAACAATAAAACATAATAACAGAAAGCTTCTAAAGATGAAACAATAAAACATAATTACAGAAAGCTTCTAAAAATAAAACAATAAAACATAATTACAGAAAGCTTCTAAAGATGAAACAACAAAACATAATTACAGAAAGCTTCTAAAATTAAACAACAAAACATAATTACAGAAAGCTTCTAAAGATGAAACAATAAAACATAATTACAGAAAGCTTCTAAAATTAAACAACAAAACATAATTACAGAAAGCTTCTAAAATTAAACAACAAAACATAATTACAGAAACCTTCTAAGAACAAACTAATGTAGTTTCATGTTACAATCTGAAGTCATTCTATTTGGTGGTTAACAAGTAAATAAGACTGACTGATCTCATCTTGAGATACAGTAGACAAAAGTAACATAAAATAGTTTCACTTAAAAGAAACATTTGAAATTTAAATTTTTGAAATGAAGAAAAATATTTTAATCTTAACATGAAAACTGCTTCACACACGGACTATTCAAAACAAATACTCAGTACGTTAATGGACAAATCTTACTTTTAATTTATTAAAAATAATTCACTAAAAAATATGATTTTTTTTTATATGTGAAAAACTTTAATGTTAACTGAAAGACTACCAAATTTTGTGAAGATATACATACACAATATTGAAAGTTAGAATGGTTAAATCTATAAAGACTTTAAATGAGTACAAAGAGGTCACACGGTCAATCAAACTGAAAGAGCCTGTTTTGTGAGAATCAAAAGTAATAAAGGAATCTGATGTTCTCATTTTTATTTGTGTGTTTCCTAATATATATTTGATCTCCTTGAAACTTCTTGTATGTTTGTTAATTTTTGAAGGCTATTGCTTATGTTTCAGTGGGATTTAGTACCACAGTTAAGAAATAAATTCAATGATTTTTGCAGGTGATTGCTAGGAGCAGATTCCTAGTCATGCTCCAGACTGCTATCTTGTCAGCATACAGATAGTGATATGTTAAGTTATGGAATGTCATTCAAGGTACTTTATTATCTTACGTTCCAAGCACTACATGATGTGGTGTTCAATACCTCAAGTAACATGACTACCAATGATACTTAGTTTATCAAGGTACTTTATTATCTTACATTCCAAGCACTACATGATGTGATGTTCAATACCTTAAGTAACATGACTACCAATGATACTTAGTTTATCAAGGTACTTTATTATCTTACGTTCCAAGCACTACATGATGTGATGTTCAATACCTTAAGTAACATGACTACCAATGATACTTAGTTTATCAAGGTACTTTATTATCTTACGCTCCAAGCACTACATGATGTGATGTTCAATACCTTAAGTAACATGACTACCAATGATACTTAGTTTATCAAGGTACTTTTATTATCTTACGCCCAAGCACTACATGATGTGATGTTAAATACCTTAAGTAACATGACTACCAATGATACTTAGTTTATCAAGGTACTTATCTTACGTTCCAAGCACTACATGATGTGATGTTCAATACTGTAAGTAACATGACTACCAATGATACTTAGTTTATCAAGGTACTTTATTATCTTACGTTCCAAGCACTACATGATGTGGTGTTCAATATCTTAAGTAACATGACTACCAATGATACTTAGTTTATCTTCAAATAAAAATTTTCCATACCTTTCTTTCAGAATCAACTAAAATATCCAGTGTACATTCAACATCTTGTAACCAGAGCCGAGCATTCTGAAGTGTACCACAAGTGATCACCAACACATCACAACCTGCTTTCCTGAAAACTTCCTGAGATGACAGGAAAAAACATTAGTTAATATTTGTGCTATACAGCTTTTTACAGGTGAAAAGGTTAAACTAGTTGGTTGGTTGATTTAGTGTTTTATGACACAAAGCAGCTTGGCTACCTGCACCAAACATCCAGTAAAATTCATACAAGGAAATTAAGGTAAAACAAAACAGTTAAAAAAACTACTGTAATTCAAGTTGTAAAGGACTTTCTGTAGCGTGACTATTATAACTTGCCAGGAAGACTAACAGGTAAGTACAAAAACCACCATCAGTCACCTGAAGATGACCTTTCCAGTCCTGGTTTCGAGTTACTTAATGTTACGGTCAGTTTCTAATTTCAAATTGAACTAGATAAACTGTGATTTTTAAAAGGGAACCACATTAAAAAAGGTTTAATGTATATATTAAAATACTTAAATTGCATTAAAAAGATTAATGGCCTTTAAAAAACTAAAAACATTTCTAAGGTGGACAGTGTCACCATCACCAATAACACTGTCTAATGTTATGGACAAACCTTGGGACAGAACATGCTTAAAACAGGGCTGTCATTGTGAATCATAAAGATGACAAAAAAGTAAAATATGGCTTATTGTGATCCAAGTGTTACACAAAGTACACACTGGTGCATTAGTTCCAGATAAAAGAAAACAATGAGTTAAAAAACTATAACCAACACACAGTCTAGTTAGAACAACTTCCTCTTTCCGATCCTTATGAAAACAAGACGGCCAAAGACCAATATAGGGTTTTATTTGGAAAAGCTTGTTTTCACGTTGCTCACTCCAAGTCGACTGTCAGCTGGCATGGAGCTGAGCCTTGAATACAGGACTATAGTCCATGCATGGAACAGGCACAGCAGTGATAGTACCAGAGCAGATAGATTTAGCTGCAGTGTCAGCTAAATTGGTATACTCATTCCCAATACCAATGTGGTCTGTATCCAGAAAAACTGGATAGAAGTAGATGTTAAAGAGAAATGGGACAGTCGGTTTTGAATATTGGCAAGAACAGGGTGTGAACCAACGTGAAGCGGTTACAGGGCCAGTAGAGAACTAAGCGAGTCAGTATAAATTGTGCAGTTCGGGTACTGCTTAGCTTCTATGTGATCCATGGCAAGAGAAATGGCATACAGTTCAGCAGTGAACAGAGAGGCTGTAGAGAGGATTCTGCATGCTACCACAGAACCACAACAAACCATGGCAGAGCCAACAGAGTCATCTGATTTGGAATCATCTGTATAAATAGGGATGGAAGGATGGTTCAAAAGTTGTTCAGCAAATAGCAGACAGTATTTCCAATCAGGAGTGTCTACTTTTCTCAGATGACTTAAAGATAGGTCACAATTGGGGATTGTAAGAAGCCATGGTGGGATGGGCTGGCCAGTGGATACAGTAATGTTATCCAAGGACAGACCCAATTCATCTAACTGCATCTGGAATCGAAGGCCAAAAGGAGCAATGGCAGACCGTCTGGTCTGAAAAAGCATGGTCCATCAAGGAAGGAAAACACAACCTCAGGTGGGATGCTTTGATAAGGAACAAAGTTTTGAAGCATATAGTAAAGACAGCTGCAAACGGCGAGGTGCAAAGAAGGTTCATGAGACTATGTATAAGTTCTGAACTGGGGAAGTGCAGAAAGCACTGGGATGTTTAGATCCCAGAGGAGGTAAGCTAAGAAAACAGAACCTTTCATGGGAGGTACTCTGATCACATACAGGAAAATTATTTGTTACTGTCCTGTAAATGTGACATGGAATAAAACATAAAACTATTTGTTACTGTTCTACAACTGTAACATGAAATGAAACATAAAACTATATGTTACTGACCAAAGCATCGAGTCTTCACCTTATTGAATTGTGGAAGCAAAAATAATTTTATTAATCTTAAAGTGGATCTCTTACCTTCTGCTGTTGCAACAGTGTCACATGATCACGTCAGGGTAGTCAAGCAAAGTGCCGAAGGAGAATCAGCAACAAAGAGGAGAAGCCTTGGTCAACATACTGTTGTAGGTTTCTCACTTCTCCTGTATCAGCTTTAACCACATCCAAATTAAACAAGGATAATGATAACACCGTTTCATTGACAGTTCCAAAACGATGTTGGTTGGTAAAAGAATCTAGTTTGGTCAAACAAGTGTTCCACTTTCCCTGAAAACATGAAAATAGAGTTGTTCAACACACTTTACAACCTATATCAATCTTGTTTTCATTTTACAGAAGAAGTTGAATATAATTTTATTTAACATACTACAAACACTATGACTAACAATCTCACCTGAGTTGGTTTTCCAGTTACAGAAATATCTATGACTATCACATACTATATTCTTTAATATGTGTTTTACAAATAAAAGTTTGATAACTATATGCAGAAGTAACAGATACAATTCATCTTCACTGTATTCAGGTGCACAGTTTAATTTTGTTGCAGTTAAACTGGCTTTAGGCCAAAAAATACAGTTTTCTCTCTCTACATTTTTCTGTAGGTACATACAAAAGGAATGAAACTTCAATTTATAGACTAGTAAAGTATTAAAAGCTAATTAAATTTTTAGTATTATTGAAACAAAGACAAAATTCTACACATATTATAGAAAACATTAACTAAAAATGGAGGTATACAATTATAACCACCTAAAGCAGTCGTACACTAAACAATCATTGGCTCACTAACCGATATCACTAAATATTATTCAACACTACTTTAATGTTCTTGGAATTATTATGAAAGGCAAATCGTCCTTTAATGTAATATTCATCAAGTTTCTTGATTTCACTCACCTCCATGTCATCTTTAAAGTAATATTCATCAAGTTTCTTGTTTTCACTTACCTCCAGGTCTCCTTTAAAGTAATATTCATCAAGTTTCTTGTTTTCACTCACCTCCATGTCATCTTTAAAGTAATATTCATCAAGTTTGTTTTCACTCACCTCCAGGTCTCCTTTAAAGTAATATTCATCAAGTTTGTTTTCACTCACCTCCAGGTCTCCTTTAAAGTAATATTCATCAAGTTTGTTTTCACTCACCTCCAGGTCTCCTTTAAAGTAATATTCATCAAGTTTCTTGTTTTCACTCACCTCCAGGTCTCCTTTAAAGTAATATTCATCAAGTTTCTTGTTTTCACTCACCTCCAGGTCTCCTTTAAAGTAATATTCATCAAGTTTCTTGTTTTCACTCACCTCCAGGTCTCCTTTAAAGTAATATTCATCAAGTTTCTTTTTTTCACTCACCACCAGGTCTCCTTTAAAGTAATATTCATCAAGTTTCTTGTTTTCACTCACCTCAGGTCTCCTTTAAAGTAATATTCATCAAGTTTCTTGTTTTCACTCACCTCCAGGTCTCCTTTAAAGTAATATTCATCAAGTTTCTTGTTTTCACTCACCTCCAGGTCTCCTTTAAAGTAATATTCATCAAGTTTCTTGTTTTCACTCACCTCCATGTCTCCTTTAAAGTAATATTCATCAAGTTTCTTGTTTTCACTCACCACCATGTCTCCTTTAAAGTAATATTCATCAAGTTTGTTTTCACTCACCTCCAGGTCTCCTTTAAAGTAATATTCATCAAGTTTCTCATTTACACTCACCTCCAGGTCTCCTTTAAAGTAATATTCATCAAGTTTCTTGTTTTCACACACCTCCATGTCTCCTTTAAAGTAATATTCATCAAGTTTGTTTTCACTCACCACCAGGTCTCCTTTAAAGTAATATTCATCAAGTTACTTGTTTTCACTCACCTCCATGTCTCCTTTAAAGTAATATTCATCAAGTTTGTTTTCACTCACCTCCATGTCTCCTTAAAAGTAATATTCATCAAGTTTCTTGTTTTCACTCACCTCCATGTCTCCTTAAAAGTAATATTCATCAAGTTTGTTTTCACTCACCTCCAGGTCTTCTAGAGATTCAAAAGCATCTCTTATGTCTTCATTCCTGTAACATATTATCAGAAAAGTTAGAACTACAACAGATACACAACACTATGTCATACAAGTCAGAACTACCACAGATACACTACAGTAGGTCATACAAATCAGAACTACCACAGATACACTACAGTAGGTCATACAAGTCAGAAGTACCACAGATACACTACAGTAGGTCATACAAGTCAGAACTACCACAGATACACTACAGTAGGTCATACAAGTCAGAACTACCACAGATACACAACACCGTCGTACAAGTCAGAACTACCACAGATACACTACACTAGGTCGTACAAGTCAGAACTACCACAGATACACTACACTAGGTCGTACAAGTCAGAACTACCACAGATACACTACACTAGGTCGTACAAGTCAGAACTACCACAGATACACTACACTAGGTCGTACAAGTCAGAAATACCACAGATACACTACACTAGGTCGTACAAGTCAGAAATACCACAGATACACTGCACTAGGTTGTACAAGTCAGAAATACCACAGATACACTGCACTAGGTTGTACAAGTCAGAACTACCACAGATACACTGCACTAGGTTGTACAAGTCAGAACTACCACAGATACACTACAGTAGTTCATACAAGTCAGAACTACCACAGATACACTACAGTAGTTCATACAAGTCAGAACTACCACAGATACACTACAGTAGTTCATACAAGTCAGAACTACCACAGATACACTACAGTAGTTCATACAAGTCAGAACTACCACAGATACACTACAGTAGGTCATACAAGTCAGAACTACCACAGATACACTACAGTAGGTCATACAAGTCAGAAATACCACAGATACACTACACTAGGTTGTACAAGTCAGAACTACCACAGATACACTACAGTAGTTCATACAAGTCAGAACTACCACAGATACACTACAGTAGTTCATACAAGTCAGAACTACCACAGATACACTACAGTAGTTCATACAAGTCAGAACTACCAAAGATACACTACAGTAGGTCATACAAGTCAGAACTACCACAGATACACTACACTAGGTCATACATGTCAGAACTACCACAGATACATTACACTAGGTTGTACAAGTCAGAACTACCACAGATACACTACAGTAGGTCATACAAGTCAGAACTACCACAGATACACTACAGTAGTCCATACAAGTCAGAACTACCACAGATACACTACAGTAGTTCATACAAGTCAGAACTACCACAGATACACTACAGTAGGTCATACAAGTCAGAACTACCAAAGATACACTACAGTAGTTCATACAAGTCAGAACTACCACAGATACACTACAGTAGTTCATACAAGTCAGAACTACCACAGATACACTACAGTAGTTCATACAAGTCAGAACTACCAAAGATACACTACACTAGGTCATACAAGTCAGAACTACCACAGATACACTACACTAGGTCATACAAGTCAGAACTACCACAGATACACTACAGTAGGTCATACATGTCAGAACTACCACAGACACACTACAGTATGTTATACATGTCAGAACTACCACAGATACACTACACTAGGTCGTACAAGTCAGAACTACCACCAATACACTACACTAGATCGTACAAGGCAGAACTACCACAGATACACTACACTAGGTCGTACAAGTCAGAACTACCACCAATACACTACACTAGGTCGTACAAGTCAGAACTACCACCAATACACTACACTAGGTCATACAAGTCAGAACTACCACAGATACACAACACTATGTCATACAAGTCAGAACTACCACCAATACACTACACTAGGTCATAGAAGTCAGAACTACCACCAATACACTACACTAGGTCATACACTATACAAGTTAGAACTACCACCAATACACTACACTAGGTCATACACTATACAAGTTAGAACTACCACCAATACACTACACTAGATCTGTGATGACAATCATACAATATACAATTTATAACTTGATATCAACACTTTGAAATATACTGTAAGAGATCCTATCTCATACAAAGGTTTACATTACTAACTATGATTCAGTAGTTATAATTCTTTACAATGATGAAAATTTCCTCTGTGTGGATACTGAAACAAACTCAGAAATTCCTTTCAGTAAGTTAACATTTTAACATCTCTTTAAAGTTTACTTGGTTTCTTTGTATTCTGTACTTTATTGCTAAAAATATGATCTTGGAAACTCACTGTTACTACTAAACAAGAAAGGTTTAAACATAACATTTAAAAACAACTATGAAACTATACAATCCTTAATGGTAACTACACCCCAAAACATTTAACAACCATTCTTACAACACTCGACTCTTTTTGACAACAACTCAAAATACCTGTAATGTATCCTCATTTGATCTTCAAGTTCTGATCGACTATTTACTCCAGAACTATAATAAAGTGAAGAAAGTAACTTTTACTACATCTAATAACAAGAGTAAAAATATTGTTTTAAAGCAAAACCTCAGATTATTGATTTCATTTACAGGTGGAACAAGTAATAAATCGAGTTTCACTACATTTGTAAGTTTGTTTGTTTGTAATAAAGAACAAAGCTATACAATGGGCAATCTGTGCTCTGCCCATCAGGGGTATCAAAACCTAGTTTCTAGCATTGTAAGACCACAGACAAACTGGTGTGGCACTGGGGGCATTTTTATAGGAGTCAAACTGTTTCCTCATCTTTGAAAATGGTTCTAGTCAATAAGTCATATCCACTGTGCTGCATCAAACCTCCCCCATGCCAAACAAGATAAAAAATCTCTAAAAGCATCTAAATTAAGAACATAAATTAGAGCAATATACTTACTTTTAATTTACAAAAGTAACCCACTACCTATTGTTTTAATATTGCCACATGTTCCTGTTAACATATGAACATAGGTTCACATATCGGTGATTTACATACATTAAAACACAAAACGTAAGGTTTGTTGTTTCAACTGTCATGTTTGTGTCAGGATTGTCCATTTCCTTATACAGAACTTACTACTTCAATCTTAGTTCATCTTCTACAAACAGTAATATTTACTTGACTTCAAAAACAAGATATTGTTTTGTTTACAAGTACAGTTTACTTTGCTCTCAAATTACTTGTGTTGTCTTATTTAAAACAGGCAACACATGTTAACAACAAGAACAAATGTGATAAAAAAAACTAGGAAAAGAAAGATCATTACCCTCACATGTTACATTTAGTCTTATTTTGTGGAGGAGTGGACCAAAGTGTTATCTGTAACACATTAATACAATAAGAGCTACAATAGGTAAGAACCACTTGGTCCTATTTCAATTATCTCCATTATAATTTGTTACAAAGTGCACCCAGTACTGTTTTAATTATCTCTGTATACAACCATGAGCTACACTCATTACTGTAACCAGGTGCATTAACATCAAGCAAATAACAAAATTACCCTCTTCTTCGACTTACAAATTCCTTAACAAATTATTTAAAATTTATGTTTCACAATATTCTTTAACCAATGATGCTTCTTTTAATAGTCTATTACAAACACAAAATAAGGTTTGTCAATTCTTTGTCCTTATAAATCATTTACAACCCAACATACTTACAGCCCAATTAGTCAGAAATCAAGATTAAATCACAACAAACAACAGTTTAAA
>NC_134833.1:168301536-168499266 GCF_004210375.1 Tachypleus tridentatus
TTTTGACTATTTGTCCCACTAATCATACAAACACAAGTTTTACTTGTCAGAGTACAAGGTTTTGACTATTTGTCCCACTAATCATACAAACACAAGTTTTACTTGTCAGGAGTACAAGGTTTTGACTATTTGTCCCACTAATCATACAAACACAAGTTTTACTTGTCAGGAGTACAAGGTTTTTGACTATTTGTCCCACTAATCATACAAACACAAGTTTTACTTGTCAGGAGTACAAGGTTTTGACTATTTGTCCCACTAATCATACAAACACAAGTTTTACTTGTCAGGAGTACAAGGTTTTGACTATTTGTCCCACTAATCATACAAACACAAGTTTTACTTGTCAGGAGTACAAGGTTTTGACTATTTGTCCCACTAATCATACAAACACAAGTTTTACTTGTCAGGAGTACAAGGTTTTGACTATTTGTCCCACTAATCATACAAACACAAGTTTTACTTGTCAGGAGTACAAGGTTTTTGACTATTTGTCCCACTAATCATACAAACACAAGTTTTACTTGTCAGGAGTACAAGGTTTTGACTATTTGTCCCACTAATCATACAAACACAAGTTTTACTTGTCAGGAGTACAAGGTTTTTGACTATTTGTCCCACTAATCATACAAACACAAGTTTTACTTGTCAGGAGTACAAGGTTTTTGACTATTTGTCCCACTAATCATACAAACACAAGTTTTACTTGTCAGGAGTACAAGGTTTTTGACTATTTGTCCCACTAATCATACAAACACAAGTTTTACTTGTCAGGAGTACAAGGTTTTGACTATTTGTCCCACTAATCATACAAACACAAGTTTTACTTGTCAGGAGTACAAGGTTTTTGACTATTTGTCCCACTAATCATACAAACACAAGTTTTACTTGTCAGGAGTACAAGGTTTTGACTATTTGTCCCACTAATCATACAAACACAAGTTTTACTTGTCAGGAGTACAAGGTTTTTGACTATTTGTCCCACTAATCATACAAACACAAGTTTTACTTGTCAGGAGTACAAGGTTTTTGACTATTTGTCCCACTAATCATACAAACACAAGTTTTACTTGTCAGGAGTACAAGGTTTTTGACTATTTGTCCCACTAATCATACAAACACAAGTTTTACTTGTCAGGAGTACAAGGTTTTGACTATTTGTCCCACTAATCATACAAACACAAGTTTTACTTGTCAGGAGTACAAGGTTTTGACTATTTGTCCCACTAATCATACAAACACAAGTTTTACTTGTCAGGAGTACAAGGTTTTGACTATTTGTCCCACTAATCATACAAACACAAGTTTTACTTGTCAGGAGTACAAGGTTTTGACTATTTGTCCCACTAATCATACAAACACAAGTTTTACTTGTCAGGAGTACAAGGTTTTTGACTATTTGTCCCACTAATCATACAAACACAAGTTTTACTTGTCAGGAGTACAAGGTTTTTGACTATTTGTCCCACTAATCATACAAACACAAGTTTTACTTGTCAGGAGTACAAGGTTTTTGACTATTTGTCCCACTAATCATACAAACACAAGTTTTACTTGTCAGGAGTACAAGGTTTTTGACTATTTGTCCCACTAATCATACAAACACAAGTTTTACTTGTCAGGAGTACAAGGTTTTGACTATTTGTCCCACTAATCATACAAACACAAGTTTTACTTGTCAGGAGTACAAGGTTTTTGACTATTTGTCCCACTAATCATACAAACACAAGTTTTACTTGTCAGGAGTACAAGGTTTTGACTATTTGTCCCACTAATCATACAAACACAAGTTTTACTTGTCAGGAGTACAAGGTTTTTTGACTATTTGTCCCACTAATCATACAAACACAAGTTTTACTTGTCAGGAGTACAAGGTTTTGACTATTTGTCCCACTAATCATACAAACACAAGTTTTACTTGTCAGGAGTACAAGGTTTTGACTATTTGTCCCACTAATCATACAAACACAAGTTTTACTTGTCAGGAGTACAAGGTTTTGACTATTTGTCCCACTAATCATACAAACACAAGTTTTACTTGTCAGGAGTACAAGGTTTTTGACTATTTGTCCCACTAATCATACAAACACAAGTTTTACTTGTCAGGAGTACAAGGTTTTTGACTATTTGTCCCACTAATCATACAAACACAAGTTTTACTTGTCAGGAGTACAAGGTTTTTGACTATTTGTCCCACTAATCATACAAACACAAGTTTTACTTGTCAGGAGTACAAGGTTTTTGACTATTTGTCCCACTAATCATACAAACACAAGTTTTACTTGTCAGGAGTACAAGGTTTTTGACTATTTGTCCCACTAATCATACAAACACAAGTTTTACTTGTCAGGAGTACAAGGTTTTGACTATTTGTCCCACTAATCATACAAACACAAGTTTTACTTGTCAGGAGTACAAGGTTTTGACTATTTGTCCCACTAATCATACAAACACAAGTTTTACTTGTCAGGAGTACAAGGTTTTGACTATTTGTCCCACTAATCATACAAACACAAGTTTTACTTGTCAGGAGTACAAGGTTTTTGACTATTTGTCCCACTAATCATACAAACACAAGTTTTACTTGTCAGGAGTACAAGGTTTTGACTATTTGTCCCACTAATCATACAAACACAAGTTTTACTTGTCAGGAGTACAAGGTTTTGACTATTTGTCCCACTAATCATACAAACACAAGTTTTACTTGTCAGGAGTACAAGGTTTTTGACTATTTGTCCCACTAATCATACAAACACAAGTTTTACTTGTCAGGAGTACAAGGTTTTTGACTATTTGTCCCACTAATCATACAAACACAAGTTTTACTTGTCAGGAGTACAAGGTTTTTGACTATTTGTCCCACTAATCATACAAACACAAGTTTTACTTGTCAGGAGTACAAGGTTTTTGACTATTTGTCCCACTAATCATACAAACACAAGTTTTACTTGTCAGGAGTACAAGGTTTTTGACTATTTGTCCCACTAATCATACAAACACAAGTTTTACTTGTCAGGAGTACAAGGTTTTGACTATTTGTCCCACTAATCATACAAACACAAGTTTTACTTGTCAGGAGTACAAGGTTTTTGACTATTTGTCCCACTAATCATACAAACACAAGTTTTACTTGTCAGGAGTACAAGGTTTTGACTATTTGTCCCACTAATCATACAAACACAAGTTTTACTTGTCAGGAGTACAAGGTTTTTTGACTATTTGTCCCACTAATCATACAAACACAAGTTTTACTTGTCAGGAGTACAAGGTTTTGACTATTTGTCCCACTAATCATACAAACACAAGTTTTACTTGTCAGGAGTACAAGGTTTTGACTATTTGTCCCACTAATCATACAAACACAAGTTTTACTTGTCAGGAGTACAAGGTTTTTGACTATTTGTCCCACTAATCATACAAACACAAGTTTTACTTGTCAGGAGTACAAGGTTTTTGACTATTTGTCCCACTAATCATACAAACACAAGTTTTACTTGTCAGGAGTACAAGGTTTTTGACTATTTGTCCCACTAATCATACAAACACAAGTTTTACTTGTCAGGAGTACAAGGTTTTGACTATTTGTCCCACTAATCATACAAACACAAGTTTTACTTGTCAGGAGTACAAGGTTTTGACTATTTGTCCCACTAATCATACAAACACAAGTTTTACTTGTCAGGAGTACAAGGTTTTTGACTATTTGTCCCACTAATCATACAAACACAAGTTTTACTTGTCAGGAGTACAAGGTTTTTGACTATTTGTCCCACTAATCATACAAACACAAGTTTTACTTGTCAGGAGTACAAGGTTTTTGACTATTTGTCCCACTAATCATACAAACACAAGTTTTACTTGTCAGGAGTACAAGGTTTTTGACTATTTGTCCCACTAATCATACAAACACAAGTTTTACTTGTCAGGAGTACAAGGTTTTGACTATTTGTCCCACTAATCATACAAACACAAGTTTTACTTGTCAGGAGTACAAGGTTTTTGACTATTTGTCCCACTAATCATACAAACACAAGTTTTACTTGTCAGGAGTACAAGGTTTTTGACTATTTGTCCCACTAATCATACAAACACAAGTTTTACTTGTCAGGAGTACAAGGTTTTTGACTATTTGTCCCACTAATCATACAAACACAAGTTTTACTTGTCAGGAGTACAAGGTTTTGACTATTTGTCCCACTAATCATACAAACACAAGTTTTACTTGTCAGGAGTACAAGGTTTTGACTATTTGTCCCACTAATCATACAAACACAAGTTTTACTTGTCAGGAGTACAAGGTTTTGACTATTTGTCCCACTAATCATACAAACACAAGTTTTACTTGTCAGGAGTACAAGGTTTTGACTATTTGTCCCACTAATCATACAAACACAAGTTTTACTTGTCAGGAGTACAAGGTTTTTGACTATTTGTCCCACTAATCATACAAACACAAGTTTTACTTGTCAGGAGTACAAGGTTTTGACTATTTGTCCCACTAATCATACAAACACAAGTTTTACTTGTCAGGAGTACAAGGTTTTTGACTATTTGTCCCACTAATCATACAAACACAAGTTTTACTTGTCAGGAGTACAAGGTTTTGACTATTTGTCCCACTAATCATACAAACACAAGTTTTACTTGTCAGGAGTACAAGGTTTTTGACTATTTGTCCCACTAATCATACAAACACAAGTTTTACTTGTCAGGAGTACAAGGTTTTGACTATTTGTCCCACTAATCATACAAACACAAGTTTTACTTGTCAGGAGTACAAGGTTTTGACTATTTGTCCCACTAATCATACAAACACAAGTTTTACTTGTCAGGAGTACAAGGTTTTTGACTATTTGTCCCACTAATCATACAAACACAAGTTTTACTTGTCAGGAGTACAAGGTTTTTGACTATTTGTCCCACTAATCATACAAACACAAGTTTTACTTGTCAGGAGTACAAGGTTTTGACTATTTGTCCCACTAATCATACAAACACAAGTTTTACTTGTCAGGAGTACAAGGTTTTGACTATTTGTCCCACTAATCATACAAACACAAGTTTTACTTGTCAGGAGTACAAGGTTTTGACTATTTGTCCCACTAATCATACAAACACAAGTTTTACTTGTCAGGAGTACAAGGTTTTGACTATTTGTCCCACTAATCATACAAACACAAGTTTTACTTGTCAGGAGTACAAGGTTTTGACTATTTGTCCCACTAATCATACAAACACAAGTTTTACTTGTCAGGAGTACAAGGTTTTTGACTATTTGTCCCACTAATCATACAAACACAAGTTTTACTTGTCAGGAGTACAAGGTTTTTGACTATTTGTCCCACTAATCATACAAACACAAGTTTTACTTGTCAGGAGTACAAGGTTTTTGACTATTTGTCCCACTAATCATACAAACACAAGTTTTACTTGTCAGGAGTACAAGGTTTTTGACTATTTGTCCCACTAATCATACAAACACAAGTTTTACTTGTCAGGAGTACAAGGTTTTTGACTATTTGTCCCACTAATCATACAAACACAAGTTTTACTTGTCAGGAGTACAAGGTTTTTGACTATTTGTCCCACTAATCATACAAACACAAGTTTTACTTGTCAGGAGTACAAGGTTTTGACTATTTGTCCCACTAATCATACAAACACAAGTTTTACTTGTCAGGAGTACAAGGTTTTGACTATTTGTCCCACTAATCATACAAACACAAGTTTTACTTGTCAGGAGTACAAGGTTTTGACTATTTGTCCCACTAATCATACAAACACAAGTTTTACTTGTCAGGAGTACAAGGTTTTTGACTATTTGTCCCACTAATCATACAAACACAAGTTTTACTTGTCAGGAGTACAAGGTTTTTGACTATTTGTCCCACTAATCATACAAACACAAGTTTTACTTGTCAGGAGTACAAGGTTTTGACTATTTGTCCCACTAATCATACAAACACAAGTTTTACTTGTCAGGAGTACAAGGTTTTGACTATTTGTCCCACTAATCATACAAACACAAGTTTTACTTGTCAGGAGTACAAGGTTTTTGACTATTTGTCCCACTAATCATACAAACACAAGTTTTACTTGTCAGGAGTACAAGGTTTTGACTATTTGTCCCACTAATCATACAAACACAAGTTTTACTTGTCAGGAGTACAAGGTTTTGACTATTTGTCCCACTAATCATACAAACACAAGTTTTACTTGTCAGGAGTACAAGGTTTTTGACTATTTGTCCCACTAATCATACAAACACAAGTTTTACTTGTCAGGAGTACAAGGTTTTGACTATTTGTCCCACTAATCATACAAACACAAGTTTTACTTGTCAGGAGTACAAGGTTTTGACTATTTGTCCCACTAATCATACAAACACAAGTTTTACTTGTCAGGAGTACAAGGTTTTTGACTATTTGTCCCACTAATCATACAAACACAAGTTTTACTTGTCAGGAGTACAAGGTTTTTGACTATTTGTCCCACTAATCATACAAACACAAGTTTTACTTGTCAGGAGTACAAGGTTTTGACTATTTGTCCCACTAATCATACAAACACAAGTTTTACTTGTCAGGAGTACAAGGTTTTTGACTATTTGTCCCACTAATCATACAAACACAAGTTTTACTTGTCAGGAGTACAAGGTTTTGACTATTTGTCCCACTAATCATACAAACACAAGTTTTACTTGTCAGGAGTACAAGGTTTTTGACTATTTGTCCCACTAATCATACAAACACAAGTTTTACTTGTCAGGAGTACAAGGTTTTTGACTATTTGTCCCACTAATCATACAAACACAAGTTTTACTTGTCAGGAGTACAAGGTTTTGACTATTTGTCCCACTAATCATACAAACACAAGTTTTACTTGTCAGGAGTACAAGGTTTTGACTATTTGTCCCACTAATCATACAAACACAAGTTTTACTTGTCAGGAGTACAAGGTTTTGACTATTTGTCCCACTAATCATACAAACACAAGTTTTACTTGTCAGGAGTACAAGGTTTTTGACTATTTGTCCCACTAATCATACAAACACAAGTTTTACTTGTCAGGAGTACAAGGTTTTGACTATTTGTCCCACTAATCATACAAACACAAGTTTTACTTGTCAGGAGTACAAGGTTTTTGACTATTTGTCCCACTAATCATACAAACACAAGTTTTACTTGTCAGGAGTACAAGGTTTTTGACTATTTGTCCCACTAATCATACAAACACAAGTTTTACTTGTCAGGAGTACAAGGTTTTGACTATTTGTCCCACTAATCATACAAACACAAGTTTTACTTGTCAGGAGTACAAGGTTTTTGACTATTTGTCCCACTAATCATACAAACACAAGTTTTACTTGTCAGGAGTACAAGGTTTTGACTATTTGTCCCACTAATCATACAAACACAAGTTTTACTTGTCAGGAGTACAAGGTTTTGACTATTTGTCCCACTAATCATACAAACACAAGTTTTACTTGTCAGGAGTACAAGGTTTTTGACTATTTGTCCCACTAATCATACAAACACAAGTTTTACTTGTCAGGAGTACAAGGTTTTGACTATTTGTCCCACTAATCATACAAACACAAGTTTTACTTGTCAGGAGTACAAGGTTTTTGACTATTTGTCCCACTAATCATACAAACACAAGTTTTACTTGTCAGGAGTACAAGGTTTTGACTATTTGTCCCACTAATCATACAAACACAAGTTTTACTTGTCAGGAGTACAAGGTTTTGACTATTTGTCCCACTAATCATACAAACACAAGTTTTACTTGTCAGGAGTACAAGGTTTTGACTATTTGTCCCACTAATCATACAAACACAAGTTTTACTTGTCAGGAGTACAAGGTTTTGACTATTTGTCCCACTAATCATACAAACACAAGTTTTACTTGTCAGGAGTACAAGGTTTTGACTATTTGTCCCACTAATCATACAAACACAAGTTTTACTTGTCAGGAGTACAAGGTTTTGACTATTTGTCCCACTAATCATACAAACACAAGTTTTACTTGTCAGGAGTACAAGGTTTTTGACTATTTGTCCCACTAATCATACAAACACAAGTTTTACTTGTCAGGAGTACAAGGTTTTTGACTATTTGTCCCACTAATCATACAAACACAAGTTTTACTTGTCAGGAGTACAAGGTTTTTGACTATTTGTCCCACTAATCATACAAACACAAGTTTTACTTGTCAGGAGTACAAGGTTTTTGACTATTTGTCCCACTAATCATACAAACACAAGTTTTACTTGTCAGGAGTACAAGGTTTTTGACTATTTGTCCCACTAATCATACAAACACAAGTTTTACTTGTCAGGAGTACAAGGTTTTTGACTATTTGTCCCACTAATCATACAAACACAAGTTTTACTTGTCAGGAGTACAAGGTTTTTGACTATTTGTCCCACTAATCATACAAACACAAGTTTTACTTGTCAGGAGTACAAGGTTTTGACTATTTGTCCCACTAATCATACAAACACAAGTTTTACTTGTCAGGAGTACAAGGTTTTGACTATTTGTCCCACTAATCATACAAACACAAGTTTTACTTGTCAGGAGTACAAGGTTTTTGACTATTTGTCCCACTAATCATACAAACACAAGTTTTACTTGTCAGGAGTACAAGGTTTTTGACTATTTGTCCCACTAATCATACAAACACAAGTTTTACTTGTCAGGAGTACAAGGTTTTGACTATTTGTCCCACTAATCATACAAACACAAGTTTTACTTGTCAGGAGTACAAGGTTTTGACTATTTGTCCCACTAATCATACAAACACAAGTTTTACTTGTCAGGAGTACAAGGTTTTGACTATTTGTCCCACTAATCATACAAACACAAGTTTTACTTGTCAGGAGTACAAGGTTTTGACTATTTGTCCCACTAATCATACAAACACAAGTTTTACTTGTCAGGAGTACAAGGTTTTTGACTATTTGTCCCACTAATCATACAAACACAAGTTTTACTTGTCAGGAG
The DNA here is from genome assembly GCF_004210375.1 of Tachypleus tridentatus. Classification (NCBI taxonomy): domain Eukaryota; kingdom Metazoa; phylum Arthropoda; class Merostomata; order Xiphosura; family Limulidae; genus Tachypleus; species Tachypleus tridentatus. The sequence goes on from NC_134833.1 coordinate 168,310,545, forward strand.
TACAAGGTTTTGACTATTTGTCCCACTAATCATACAAACACAAGTTTTACTTGTCAGGAGTACAAGGTTTTGACTATTTGTCCCACTAATCATACAAACACAAGTTTTACTTGTCAGGAGTACAAGGTTTTTGACTATTTGTCCCACTAATCATACAAACACAAGTTTTACTTGTCAGGAGTACAAGGTTTTGACTATTTGTCCCACTAATCATACAAACACAAGTTTTACTTGTCAGGAGTACAAGGTTTTTGACTATTTGTCCCACTAATCATACAAACACAAGTTTTACTTGTCAGGAGTACAAGGTTTTGACTATTTGTCCCACTAATCATACAAACACAAGTTTTACTTGTCAGGAGTACAAGGTTTTGACTATTTGTCCCACTAATCATACAAACACAAGTTTTACTTGTCAGGAGTACAAGGTTTTGACTATTTGTCCCACTAATCATACAAACACAAGTTTTACTTGTCAGGAGTACAAGGTTTTTGACTATTTGTCCCACTAATCATACAAACACAAGTTTTACTTGTCAGGAGTACAAGGTTTTTGACTATTTGTCCCACTAATCATACAAACACAAGTTTTACTTGTCAGGAGTACAAGGTTTTTGACTATTTGTCCCACTAATCATACAAACACAAGTTTTACTTGTCAGGAGTACAAGGTTTTGACTATTTGTCCCACTAATCATACAAACACAAGTTTTACTTGTCAGGAGTACAAGGTTTTGACTATTTGTCCCACTAATCATACAAACACAAGTTTTACTTGTCAGGAGTACAAGGTTTTTGACTATTTGTCCCACTAATCATACAAACACAAGTTTTACTTGTCAGGAGTACAAGGTTTTTGACTATTTGTCCCACTAATCATACAAACACAAGTTTTACTTGTCAGGAGTACAAGGTTTTTGACTATTTGTCCCACTAATCATACAAACACAAGTTTTACTTGTCAGGAGTACAAGGTTTTTGACTATTTGTCCCACTAATCATACAAACACAAGTTTTACTTGTCAGGAGTACAAGGTTTTTGACTATTTGTCCCACTAATCATACAAACACAAGTTTTACTTGTCAGGAGTACAAGGTTTTGACTATTTGTCCCACTAATCATACAAACACAAGTTTTACTTGTCAGGAGTACAAGGTTTTGACTATTTGTCCCACTAATCATACAAACACAAGTTTTACTTGTCAGGAGTACAAGGTTTTTGACTATTTGTCCCACTAATCATACAAACACAAGTTTTACTTGTCAGGAGTACAAGGTTTTGACTATTTGTCCCACTAATCATACAAACACAAGTTTTACTTGTCAGGAGTACAAGGTTTTGACTATTTGTCCCACTAATCATACAAACACAAGTTTTACTTGTCAGGAGTACAAGGTTTTGACTATTTGTCCCACTAATCATACAAACACAAGTTTTACTTGTCAGGAGTACAAGGTTTTGACTATTTGTCCCACTAATCATACAAACACAAGTTTTACTTGTCAGGAGTACAAGGTTTTTGACTATTTGTCCCACTAATCATACAAACACAAGTTTTACTTGTCAGGAGTACAAGGTTTTGACTATTTGTCCCACTAATCATACAAACACAAGTTTTACTTGTCAGGAGTACAAGGTTTTGACTATTTGTCCCACTAATCATACAAACACAAGTTTTACTTGTCAGGAGTACAAGGTTTTTGACTATTTGTCCCACTAATCATACAAACACAAGTTTTACTTGTCAGGAGTACAAGGTTTTTGACTATTTGTCCCACTAATCATACAAACACAAGTTTTACTTGTCAGGAGTACAAGGTTTTGACTATTTGTCCCACTAATCATACAAACACAAGTTTTACTTGTCAGGAGTACAAGGTTTTGACTATTTGTCCCACTAATCATACAAACACAAGTTTTACTTGTCAGGAGTACAAGGTTTTTGACTATTTGTCCCACTAATCATACAAACACAAGTTTTACTTGTCAGGAGTACAAGGTTTTGACTATTTGTCCCACTAATCATACAAACACAAGTTTTACTTGTCAGGAGTACAAGGTTTTGACTATTTGTCCCACTAATCATACAAACACAAGTTTTACTTGTCAGGAGTACAAGGTTTTTGACTATTTGTCCCACTAATCATACAAACACAAGTTTTACTTGTCAGGAGTACAAGGTTTTTGACTATTTGTCCCACTAATCATACAAACACAAGTTTTACTTGTCAGGAGTACAAGGTTTTGACTATTTGTCCCACTAATCATACAAACACAAGTTTTACTTGTCAGGAGTACAAGGTTTTTGACTATTTGTCCCACTAATCATACAAACACAAGTTTTACTTGTCAGGAGTACAAGGTTTTTGACTATTTGTCCCACTAATCATACAAACACAAGTTTTACTTGTCAGGAGTACAAGGTTTTGACTATTTGTCCCACTAATCATACAAACACAAGTTTTACTTGTCAGGAGTACAAGGTTTTGACTATTTGTCCCACTAATCATACAAACACAAGTTTTACTTGTCAGGAGTACAAGGTTTTGACTATTTGTCCCACTAATCATACAAACACAAGTTTTACTTGTCAGGAGTACAAGGTTTTGACTATTTGTCCCACTAATCATACAAACACAAGTTTTACTTGTCAGGAGTACAAGGTTTTTGACTATTTGTCCCACTAATCATACAAACACAAGTTTTACTTGTCAGGAGTACAAGGTTTTTGACTATTTGTCCCACTAATCATACAAACACAAGTTTTACTTGTCAGGAGTACAAGGTTTTGACTATTTGTCCCACTAATCATACAAACACAAGTTTTACTTGTCAGGAGTACAAGGTTTTTGACTATTTGTCCCACTAATCATACAAACACAAGTTTTACTTGTCAGGAGTACAAGGTTTTGACTATTTGTCCCACTAATCATACAAACACAAGTTTTACTTGTCAGGAGTACAAGGTTTTTGACTATTTGTCCCACTAATCATACAAACACAAGTTTTACTTGTCAGGAGTACAAGGTTTTGACTATTTGTCCCACTAATCATACAAACACAAGTTTTACTTGTCAGGAGTACAAGGTTTTGACTATTTGTCCCACTAATCATACAAACACAAGTTTTACTTGTCAGGAGTACAAGGTTTTTGACTATTTGTCCCACTAATCATACAAACACAAGTTTTACTTGTCAGGAGTACAAGGTTTTTGACTATTTGTCCCACTAATCATACAAACACAAGTTTTACTTGTCAGGAGTACAAGGTTTTGACTATTTGTCCCACTAATCATACAAACACAAGTTTTACTTGTCAGGAGTACAAGGTTTTGACTATTTGTCCCACTAATCATACAAACACAAGTTTTACTTGTCAGGAGTACAAGGTTTTGACTATTTGTCCCACTAATCATACAAACACAAGTTTTACTTGTCAGGAGTACAAGGTTTTTGACTATTTGTCCCACTAATCATACAAACACAAGTTTTACTTGTCAGGAGTACAAGGTTTTGACTATTTGTCCCACTAATCATACAAACACAAGTTTTACTTGTCAGGAGTACAAGGTTTTGACTATTTGTCCCACTAATCATACAAACACAAGTTTTACTTGTCAGGAGTACAAGGTTTTGACTATTTGTCCCACTAATCATACAAACACAAGTTTTACTTGTCAGGAGTACAAGGTTTTTGACTATTTGTCCCACTAATCATACAAACACAAGTTTTACTTGTCAGGAGTACAAGGTTTTGACTATTTGTCCCACTAATCATACAAACACAAGTTTTACTTGTCAGGAGTACAAGGTTTTGACTATTTGTCCCACTAATCATACAAACACAAGTTTTACTTGTCAGGAGTACAAGGTTTTTGACTATTTGTCCCACTAATCATACAAACACAAGTTTTACTTGTCAGGAGTACAAGGTTTTTGACTATTTGTCCCACTAATCATACAAACACAAGTTTTACTTGTCAGGAGTACAAGGTTTTTGACTATTTGTCCCACTAATCATACAAACACAAGTTTTACTTGTCAGGAGTACAAGGTTTTGACTATTTGTCCCACTAATCATACAAACACAAGTTTTACTTGTCAGGAGTACAAGGTTTTTGACTATTTGTCCCACTAATCATACAAACACAAGTTTTACTTGTCAGGAGTACAAGGTTTTGACTATTTGTCCCACTAATCATACAAACACAAGTTTTACTTGTCAGGAGTACAAGGTTTTGACTATTTGTCCCACTAATCATACAAACACAAGTTTTACTTGTCAGGAGTACAAGGTTTTGACTATTTGTCCCACTAATCATACAAACACAAGTTTTACTTGTCAGGAGTACAAGGTTTTTGACTATTTGTCCCACTAATCATACAAACACAAGTTTTACTTGTCAGGAGTACAAGGTTTTGACTATTTGTCCCACTAATCATACAAACACAAGTTTTACTTGTCAGGAGTACAAGGTTTTGACTATTTGTCCCACTAATCATACAAACACAAGTTTTACTTGTCAGGAGTACAAGGTTTTGACTATTTGTCCCACTAATCATACAAACACAAGTTTTACTTGTCAGGAGTACAAGGTTTTGACTATTTGTCCCACTAATCATACAAACACAAGTTTTACTTGTCAGGAGTACAAGGTTTTTGACTATTTGTCCCACTAATCATACAAACACAAGTTTTACTTGTCAGGAGTACAAGGTTTTGACTATTTGTCCCACTAATCATACAAACACAAGTTTTACTTGTCAGGAGTACAAGGTTTTGACTATTTGTCCCACTAATCATACAAACACAAGTTTTACTTGTCAGGAGTACAAGGTTTTGACTATTTGTCCCACTAATCATACAAACACAAGTTTTACTTGTCAGGAGTACAAGGTTTTTGACTATTTGTCCCACTAATCATACAAACACAAGTTTTACTTGTCAGGAGTACAAGGTTTTTGACTATTTGTCCCACTAATCATACAAACACAAGTTTTACTTGTCAGGAGTACAAGGTTTTGACTATTTGTCCCACTAATCATACAAACACAAGTTTTACTTGTCAGGAGTACAAGGTTTTGACTATTTGTCCCACTAATCATACAAACACAAGTTTTACTTGTCAGGAGTACAAGGTTTTTGACTATTTGTCCCACTAATCATACAAACACAAGTTTTACTTGTCAGGAGTACAAGGTTTTTGACTATTTGTCCCACTAATCATACAAACACAAGTTTTACTTGTCAGGAGTACAAGGTTTTTGACTATTTGTCCCACTAATCATACAAACACAAGTTTTACTTGTCAGGAGTACAAGGTTTTTGACTATTTGTCCCACTAATCATACAAACACAAGTTTTACTTGTCAGGAGTACAAGGTTTTGACTATTTGTCCCACTAATCATACAAACACAAGTTTTACTTGTCAGGAGTACAAGGTTTTGACTATTTGTCCCACTAATCATACAAACACAAGTTTTACTTGTCAGGAGTACAAGGTTTTGACTATTTGTCCCACTAATCATACAAACACAAGTTTTACTTGTCAGGAGTACAAGGTTTTGACTATTTGTCCCACTAATCATACAAACACAAGTTTTACTTGTCAGGAGTACAAGGTTTTGACTATTTGTCCCACTAATCATACAAACACAAGTTTTACTTGTCAGGAGTACAAGGTTTTGACTATTTGTCCCACTAATCATACAAACACAAGTTTTACTTGTCAGGAGTACAAGGTTTTTGACTATTTGTCCCACTAATCATACAAACACAAGTTTTACTTGTCAGGAGTACAAGGTTTTTGACTATTTGTCCCACTAATCATACAAACACAAGTTTTACTTGTCAGGAGTACAAGGTTTTTGACTATTTGTCCCACTAATCATACAAACACAAGTTTTACTTGTCAGGAGTACAAGGTTTTGACTATTTGTCCCACTAATCATACAAACACAAGTTTTACTTGTCAGGAGTACAAGGTTTTTGACTATTTGTCCCACTAATCATACAAACACAAGTTTTACTTGTCAGGAGTACAAGGTTTTGACTATTTGTCCCACTAATCATACAAACACAAGTTTTACTTGTCAGGAGTACAAGGTTTTGACTATTTGTCCCACTAATCATACAAACACAAGTTTTACTTGTCAGGAGTACAAGGTTTTGACTATTTGTCCCACTAATCATACAAACACAAGTTTTACTTGTCAGGAGTACAAGGTTTTTGACTATTTGTCCCACTAATCATACAAACACAAGTTTTACTTGTCAGGAGTACAAGGTTTTTGACTATTTGTCCCACTAATCATACAAACACAAGTTTTACTTGTCAGGAGTACAAGGTTTTGACTATTTGTCCCACTAATCATACAAACACAAGTTTTACTTGTCAGGAGTACAAGGTTTTGACTATTTGTCCCACTAATCATACAAACACAAGTTTTACTTGTCAGGAGTACAAGGTTTTGACTATTTGTCCCACTAATCATACAAACACAAGTTTTACTTGTCAGGAGTACAAGGTTTTGACTATTTGTCCCACTAATCATACAAACACAAGTTTTACTTGTCAGGAGTACAAGGTTTTGACTATTTGTCCCACTAATCATACAAACACAAGTTTTACTTGTCAGGAGTACAAGGTTTTGACTATTTGTCCCACTAATCATACAAACACAAGTTTTACTTGTCAGGAGTACAAGGTTTTGACTATTTGTCCCACTAATCATACAAACACAAGTTTTACTTGTCAGGAGTACAAGGTTTTTGACTATTTGTCCCACTAATCATACAAACACAAGTTTTACTTGTCAGGAGTACAAGGTTTTGACTATTTGTCCCACTAATCATACAAACACAAGTTTTACTTGTCAGGAGTACAAGGTTTTGACTATTTGTCCCACTAATCATACAAACACAAGTTTTACTTGTCAGGAGTACAAGGTTTTGACTATTTGTCCCACTAATCATACAAACACAAGTTTTACTTGTCAGGAGTACAAGGTTTTGACTATTTGTCCCACTAATCATACAAACACAAGTTTTACTTGTCAGGAGTACAAGGTTTTGACTATTTGTCCCACTAATCATACAAACACAAGTTTTACTTGTCAGGAGTACAAGGTTTTTGACTATTTGTCCCACTAATCATACAAACACAAGTTTTACTTGTCAGGAGTACAAGGTTTTGACTATTTGTCCCACTAATCATACAAACACAAGTTTTACTTGTCAGGAGTACAAGGTTTTTGACTATTTGTCCCACTAATCATACAAACACAAGTTTTACTTGTCAGGAGTACAAGGTTTTGACTATTTGTCCCACTAATCATACAAACACAAGTTTTACTTGTCAGGAGTACAAGGTTTTGACTATTTGTCCCACTAATCATACAAACACAAGTTTTACTTGTCAGGAGTACAAGGTTTTGACTATTTGTCCCACTAATCATACAAACACAAGTTTTACTTGTCAGGAGTACAAGGTTTTGACTATTTGTCCCACTAATCATACAAACACAAGTTTTACTTGTCAGGAGTACAAGGTTTTGACTATTTGTCCCACTAATCATACAAACACAAGTTTTACTTGTCAGGAGTACAAGGTTTTTGACTATTTGTCCCACTAATCATACAAACACAAGTTTTACTTGTCAGTTTTACTTGTCAGTACAAGGTTTTGACTATTTGTCCCACTAATCATACAAACACAAGTTTTACTTGTCAGGAGTACAAGGTTTTGACTATTTGTCCCACTAATCATACAAACACAAGTTTTACTTGTCAGGAGTACAAGGTTTTGACTATTTGTCCCACTAATCATACAAACACAAGTTTTACTTGTCAGGAGTACAAGGTTTTGACTATTTGTCCCACTAATCATACAAACACAAGTTTTACTTGTCAGGAGTACAAGGTTTTTGACTATTTGTCCCACTAATCATACAAACACAAGTTTTACTTGTCAGGAGTACAAGGTTTTGACTATTTGTCCCACTAATCATACAAACACAAGTTTTACTTGTCAGGAGTACAAGGTTTTGACTATTTGTCCCACTAATCATACAAACACAAGTTTTACTTGTCAGGAGTACAAGGTTTTGACTATTTGTCCCACTAATCATACAAACACAAGTTTTACTTGTCAGGAGTACAAGGTTTTGACTATTTGTCCCACTAATCATACAAACACAAGTTTTACTTGTCAGGAGTACAAGGTTTTGACTATTTGTCCCACTAATCATACAAACACAAGTTTTACTTGTCAGGAGTACAAGGTTTTGACTATTTGTCCCACTAATCATACAAACACAAGTTTTACTTGTCAGGAGTACAAGGTTTTTGACTATTTGTCCCACTAATCATACAAACACAAGTTTTACTTGTCAGGAGTACAAGGTTTTGACTATTTGTCCCACTAATCATACAAACACAAGTTTTACTTGTCAGGAGTACAAGGTTTTTGACTATTTGTCCCACTAATCATACAAACACAAGTTTTACTTGTCAGGAGTACAAGGTTTTTGACTATTTGTCCCACTAATCATACAAACACAAGTTTTACTTGTCAGGAGTACAAGGTTTTGACTATTTGTCCCACTAATCATACAAACACAAGTTTTACTTGTCAGGAGTACAAGGTTTTTGACTATTTGTCCCACTAATCATACAAACACAAGTTTTACTTGTCAGGAGTACAAGGTTTTGACTATTTGTCCCACTAATCATACAAACACAAGTTTTACTTGTCAGGAGTACAAGGTTTTGACTATTTGTCCCACTAATCATACAAACACAAGTTTTACTTGTCAGGAGTACAAGGTTTTGACTATTTGTCCCACTAATCATACAAACACAAGTTTTACTTGTCAGGAGTACAAGGTTTTGACTATTTGTCCCACTAATCATACAAACACAAGTTTTACTTGTCAGGAGTACAAGGTTTTTGACTATTTGTCCCACTAATCATACAAACACAAGTTTTACTTGTCAGGAGTACAAGGTTTTTGACTATTTGTCCCACTAATCATACAAACACAAGTTTTACTTGTCAGGAGTACAAGGTTTTTGACTATTTGTCCCACTAATCATACAAACACAAGTTTTACTTGTCAGGAGTACAAGGTTTTGACTATTTGTCCCACTAATCATACAAACACAAGTTTTACTTGTCAGGAGTACAAGGTTTTGACTATTTGTCCCACTAATCATACAAACACAAGTTTTACTTGTCAGGAGTACAAGGTTTTGACTATTTGTCCCACTAATCATACAAACACAAGTTTTACTTGTCAGGAGTACAAGGTTTTGACTATTTGTCCCACTAATCATACAAACACAAGTTTTACTTGTCAGGAGTACAAGGTTTTGACTATTTGTCCCACTAATCATACAAACACAAGTTTTACTTGTCAGGAGTACAAGGTTTTTGACTATTTGTCCCACTAATCATACAAACACAAGTTTTACTTGTCAGGAGTACAAGGTTTTGACTATTTGTCCCACTAATCATACAAACACAAGTTTTACTTGTCAGGAGTACAAGGTTTTTGACTATTTGTCCCACTAATCATACAAACACAAGTTTTACTTGTCAGGAGTACAAGGTTTTTGACTATTTGTCCCACTAATCATACAAACACAAGTTTTACTTGTCAGGAGTACAAGGTTTTGACTATTTGTCCCACTAATCATACAAACACAAGTTTTACTTGTCAGGAGTACAAGGTTTTGACTATTTGTCCCACTAATCATACAAACACAAGTTTTACTTGTCAGGAGTACAAGGTTTTTGACTATTTGTCCCACTAATCATACAAACACAAGTTTTACTTGTCAGGAGTACAAGGTTTTGACTATTTGTCCCACTAATCATACAAACACAAGTTTTACTTGTCAGGAGTACAAGGTTTTTGACTATTTGTCCCACTAATCATACAAACACAAGTTTTACTTGTCAGGAGTACAAGGTTTTTGACTATTTGTCCCACTAATCATACAAACACAAGTTTTACTTGTCAGGAGTACAAGGTTTTGACTATTTGTCCCACTAATCATACAAACACAAGTTTTACTTGTCAGGAGTACAAGGTTTTGACTATTTGTCCCACTAATCATACAAACACAAGTTTTACTTGTCAGGAGTACAAGGTTTTGACTATTTGTCCCACTAATCATACAAACACAAGTTTTACTTGTCAGGAGTACAAGGTTTTGACTATTTGTCCCACTAATCATACAAACACAAGTTTTACTTGTCAGGAGTACAAGGTTTTGACTATTTGTCCCACTAATCATACAAACACAAGTTTTACTTGTCAGGAGTACAAGGTTTTGACTATTTGTCCCACTAATCATACAAACACAAGTTTTACTTGTCAGGAGTACAAGGTTTTGACTATTTGTCCCACTAATCATACAAACACAAGTTTTACTTGTCAGGAGTACAAGGTTTTGACTATTTGTCCCACTAATCATACAAACACAAGTTTTACTTGTCAGGAGTACAAGGTTTTGACTATTTGTCCCACTAATCATACAAACACAAGTTTTACTTGTCAGGAGTACAAGGTTTTTGACTATTTGTCCCACTAATCATACAAACACAAGTTTTACTTGTCAGGAGTACAAGGTTTTGACTATTTGTCCCACTAATCATACAAACACAAGTTTTACTTGTCAGGAGTACAAGGTTTTGACTATTTGTCCCACTAATCATACAAACACAAGTTTTACTTGTCAGGAGTACAAGGTTTTGACTATTTGTCCCACTAATCATACAAACACAAGTTTTACTTGTCAGGAGTACAAGGTTTTGACTATTTGTCCCACTAATCATACAAACACAAGTTTTACTTGTCAGGAGTACAAGGTTTTGACTATTTGTCCCACTAATCATACAAACACAAGTTTTACTTGTCAGGAGTACAAGGTTTTTGACTATTTGTCCCACTAATCATACAAACACAAGTTTTACTTGTCAGGAGTACAAGGTTTTGACTATTTGTCCCACTAATCATACAAACACAAGTTTTACTTGTCAGGAGTACAAGGTTTTTGACTATTTGTCCCACTAATCATACAAACACAAGTTTTACTTGTCAGGAGTACAAGGTTTTGACTATTTGTCCCACTAATCATACAAACACAAGTTTTACTTGTCAGGAGTACAAGGTTTTGACTATTTGTCCCACTAATCATACAAACACAAGTTTTACTTGTCAGGAGTACAAGGTTTTGACTATTTGTCCCACTAATCATACAAACACAAGTTTTACTTGTCAGGAGTACAAGGTTTTGACTATTTGTCCCACTAATCATACAAACACAAGTTTTACTTGTCAGGAGTACAAGGTTTTTGACTATTTGTCCCACTAATCATACAAACACAAGTTTTACTTGTCAGGAGTACAAGGTTTTGACTATTTGTCCCACTAATCATACAAACACAAGTTTTACTTGTCAGGAGTACAAGGTTTTGACTATTTGTCCCACTAATCATACAAACACAAGTTTTACTTGTCAGGAGTACAAGGTTTTGACTATTTGTCCCACTAATCATACAAACACAAGTTTTACTTGTCAGGAGTACAAGGTTTTGACTATTTGTCCCACTAATCATACAAACACAAGTTTTACTTGTCAGGAGTACAAGGTTTTGACTATTTGTCCCACTAATCATACAAACACAAGTTTTACTTGTCAGGAGTACAAGGTTTTGACTATTTGTCCCACTAATCATACAAACACAAGTTTTACTTGTCAGGAGTACAAGGTTTTGACTATTTGTCCCACTAATCATACAAACACAAGTTTTACTTGTCAGGAGTACAAGGTTTTTGACTATTTGTCCCACTAATCATACAAACACAAGTTTTACTTGTCAGGAGTACAAGGTTTTGACTATTTGTCCCACTAATCATACAAACACAAGTTTTACTTGTCAGGAGTACAAGGTTTTGACTATTTGTCCCACTAATCATACAAACACAAGTTTTACTTGTCAGGAGTACAAGGTTTTGACTATTTGTCCCACTAATCATACAAACACAAGTTTTACTTGTCAGGAGTACAAGGTTTTGACTATTTGTCCCACTAATCATACAAACACAAGTTTTACTTGTCAGGAGTACAAGGTTTTTGACTATTTGTCCCACTAATCATACAAACACAAGTTTTACTTGTCAGGAGTACAAGGTTTTTGACTATTTGTCCCACTAATCATACAAACACAAGTTTTACTTGTCAGGAGTACAAGGTTTTTGACTATTTGTCCCACTAATCATACAAACACAAGTTTTACTTGTCAGGAGTACAAGGTTTTGACTATTTGTCCCACTAATCATACAAACACAAGTTTTACTTGTCAGGAGTACAAGGTTTTTGACTATTTGTCCCACTAATCATACAAACACAAGTTTTACTTGTCAGGAGTACAAGGTTTTTGACTATTTGTCCCACTAATCATACAAACACAAGTTTTACTTGTCAGGAGTACAAGGTTTTGACTATTTGTCCCACTAATCATACAAACACAAGTTTTACTTGTCAGGAGTACAAGGTTTTGACTATTTGTCCCACTAATCATACAAACACAAGTTTTACTTGTCAGGAGTACAAGGTTTTGACTATTTGTCCCACTAATCATACAAACACAAGTTTTACTTGTCAGGAGTACAAGGTTTTTGACTATTTGTCCCACTAATCATACAAACACAAGTTTTACTTGTCAGGAGTACAAGGTTTTGACTATTTGTCCCACTAATCATACAAACACAAGTTTTACTTGTCAGGAGTACAAGGTTTTGACTATTTGTCCCACTAATCATACAAACACAAGTTTTACTTGTCAGGAGTACAAGGTTTTGACTATTTGTCCCACTAATCATACAAACACAAGTTTTACTTGTCAGGAGTACAAGGTTTTTGACTATTTGTCCCACTAATCATACAAACACAAGTTTTACTTGTCAGGAGTACAAGGTTTTTGACTATTTGTCCCACTAATCATACAAACACAAGTTTTACTTGTCAGGAGTACAAGGTTTTGACTATTTGTCCCACTAATCATACAAACACAAGTTTTACTTGTCAGGAGTACAAGGTTTTTGACTATTTGTCCCACTAATCATACAAACACAAGTTTTACTTGTCAGGAGTACAAGGTTTTGACTATTTGTCCCACTAATCATACAAACACAAGTTTTACTTGTCAGGAGTACAAGGTTTTGACTATTTGTCCCACTAATCATACAAACACAAGTTTTACTTGTCAGGAGTACAAGGTTTTTGACTATTTGTCCCACTAATCATACAAACACAAGTTTTACTTGTCAGGAGTACAAGGTTTTGACTATTTGTCCCACTAATCATACAAACACAAGTTTTACTTGTCAGGAGTACAAGGTTTTGACTATTTGTCCCACTAATCATACAAACACAAGTTTTACTTGTCAGGAGTACAAGGTTTTGACTATTTGTCCCACTAATCATACAAACACAAGTTTTACTTGTCAGGAGTACAAGGTTTTGACTATTTGTCCCACTAATCATACAAACACAAGTTTTACTTGTCAGGAGTACAAGGTTTTGACTATTTGTCCCACTAATCATACAAACACAAGTTTTACTTGTCAGGAGTACAAGGTTTTTGACTATTTGTCCCACTAATCATACAAACACAAGTTTTACTTGTCAGGAGTACAAGGTTTTGACTATTTGTCCCACTAATCATACAAACACAAGTTTTACTTGTCAGGAGTACAAGGTTTTGACTATTTGTCCCACTAATCATACAAACACAAGTTTTACTTGTCAGGAGTACAAGGTTTTGACTATTTGTCCCACTAATCATACAAACACAAGTTTTACTTGTCAGGAGTACAAGGTTTTGACTATTTGTCCCACTAATCATACAAACACAAGTTTTACTTGTCAGGAGTACAAGGTTTTTGACTATTTGTCCCACTAATCATACAAACACAAGTTTTACTTGTCAGGAGTACAAGGTTTTTGACTATTTGTCCCACTAATCATACAAACACAAGTTTTACTTGTCAGGTTTTTGACTATTTGTCCCACTAGTACAAGGTTTTACTTGACTATTTGTCCCACTAATCATACAAACACAAGTTTTACTTGTCAGGAGTACAAGGTTTTTGACTATTTGTCCCACTAATCATACAAACACAAGTTTTACTTGTCAGGAGTACAAGGTTTTTGACTATTTGTCCCACTAATCATACAAACACAAGTTTTACTTGTCAGGAGTACAAGGTTTTTGACTATTTGTCCCACTAATCATACAAACACAAGTTTTACTTGTCAGGAGTACAAGGTTTTGACTATTTGTCCCACTAATCATACAAACACAAGTTTTACTTGTCAGGAGTACAAGGTTTTGACTATTTGTCCCACTAATCATACAAACACAAGTTTTACTTGTCAGGAGTACAAGGTTTTGACTATTTGTCCCACTAATCATACAAACACAAGTTTTACTTGTCAGGAGTACAAGGTTTTGACTATTTGTCCCACTAATCATACAAACACAAGTTTTACTTGTCAGGAGTACAAGGTTTTGACTATTTGTCCCACTAATCATACAAACACAAGTTTTACTTGTCAGGAGTACAAGGTTTTGACTATTTGTCCCACTAATCATACAAACACAAGTTTTACTTGTCAGGAGTACAAGGTTTTTGACTATTTGTCCCACTAATCATACAAACACAAGTTTTACTTGTCAGGAGTACAAGGTTTTGACTATTTGTCCCACTAATCATACAAACACAAGTTTTACTTGTCAGGAGTACAAGGTTTTTGACTATTTGTCCCACTAATCATACAAACACAAGTTTTACTTGTCAGGAGTACAAGGTTTTTGACTATTTGTCCCACTAATCATACAAACACAAGTTTTACTTGTCAGGAGTACAAGGTTTTTGACTATTTGTCCCACTAATCATACAAACACAAGTTTTACTTGTCAGGAGTACAAGGTTTTTGACTATTTGTCCCACTAATCATACAAACACAAGTTTTACTTGTCAGGAGTACAAGGTTTTGACTATTTGTCCCACTAATCATACAAACACAAGTTTTACTTGTCAGGAGTACAAGGTTTTGACTATTTGTCCCACTAATCATACAAACACAAGTTTTACTTGTCAGGAGTACAAGGTTTTGACTATTTGTCCCACTAATCATACAAACACAAGTTTTACTTGTCAGGAGTACAAGGTTTTGACTATTTGTCCCACTAATCATACAAACACAAGTTTTACTTGTCAGGAGTACAAGGTTTTGACTATTTGTCCCACTAATCATACAAACACAAGTTTTACTTGTCAGGAGTACAAGGTTTTGACTATTTGTCCCACTAATCATACAAACACAAGTTTTACTTGTCAGGAGTACAAGGTTTTGACTATTTGTCCCACTAATCATACAAACACAAGTTTTACTTGTCAGGAGTACAAGGTTTTGACTATTTGTCCCACTAATCATACAAACACAAGTTTTACTTGTCAGGAGTACAAGGTTTTGACTATTTGTCCCACTAATCATACAAACACAAGTTTTACTTGTCAGGAGTACAAGGTTTTGACTATTTGTCCCACTAATCATACAAACACAAGTTTTACTTGTCAGGAGTACAAGGTTTTGACTATTTGTCCCACTAATCATACAAACACAAGTTTTACTTGTCAGGAGTACAAGGTTTTGACTATTTGTCCCACTAATCATACAAACACAAGTTTTACTTGTCAGGAGTACAAGGTTTTTGACTATTTGTCCCACTAATCATACAAACACAAGTTTTACTTGTCAGGAGTACAAGGTTTTGACTATTTGTCCCACTAATCATACAAACACAAGTTTTACTTGTCAGGAGTACAAGGTTTTTGACTATTTGTCCCACTAATCATACAAACACAAGTTTTACTTGTCAGGAGTACAAGGTTTTGACTATTTGTCCCACTAATCATACAAACACAAGTTTTACTTGTCAGGAGTACAAGGTTTTTGACTATTTGTCCCACTAATCATACAAACACAAGTTTTACTTGTCAGGAGTACAAGGTTTTTGACTATTTGTCCCACTAATCATACAAACACAAGTTTTACTTGTCAGGAGTACAAGGTTTTGACTATTTGTCCCACTAATCATACAAACACAAGTTTTACTTGTCAGGAGTACAAGGTTTTGACTATTTGTCCCACTAATCATACAAACACAAGTTTTACTTGTCAGGAGTACAAGGTTTTGACTATTTGTCCCACTAATCATACAAACACAAGTTTTACTTGTCAGGAGTACAAGGTTTTTGACTATTTGTCCCACTAATCATACAAACACAAGTTTTACTTGTCAGGAGTACAAGGTTTTGACTATTTGTCCCACTAATCATACAAACACAAGTTTTACTTGTCAGGAGTACAAGGTTTTGACTATTTGTCCCACTAATCATACAAACACAAGTTTTACTTGTCAGGAGTACAAGGTTTTGACTATTTGTCCCACTAATCATACAAACACAAGTTTTACTTGTCAGGAGTACAAGGTTTTGACTATTTGTCCCACTAATCATACAAACACAAGTTTTACTTGTCAGGAGTACAAGGTTTTTGACTATTTGTCCCACTAATCATACAAACACAAGTTTTACTTGTCAGGAGTACAAGGTTTTTGACTATTTGTCCCACTAATCATACAAACACAAGTTTTACTTGTCAGGAGTACAAGGTTTTTGACTATTTGTCCCACTAATCACACAAACACAAGTTTTACTTGTCAGGAGTACAAGGTTTTTGACTATTTGTCCCACTAATCATACAAACACAAGTTTTACTTGTCAGGAGTACAAGGTTTTGACTATTTGTCCCACTAATCATACAAACACAAGTTTTACTTGTCAGGAGTACAAGGTTTTTGACTATTTGTCCCACTAATCATACAAACACAAGTTTTACTTGTCAGGAGTACAAGGTTTTGACTATTTGTCCCACTAATCATACAAACACAAGTTTTACTTGTCAGGAGTACAAGGTTTTGACTATTTGTCCCACTAATCATACAAACACAAGTTTTACTTGTCAGGAGTACAAGGTTTTGACTATTTGTCCCACTAATCATACAAACACAAGTTTTACTTGTCAGGAGTACAAGGTTTTGACTATTTGTCCCACTAATCATACAAACACAAGTTTTACTTGTCAGGAGTACAAGGTTTTTGACTATTTGTCCCACTAATCATACAAACACAAGTTTTACTTGTCAGGAGTACAAGGTTTTTGACTATTTGTCCCACTAATCATACAAACACAAGTTTTACTTGTCAGGAGTACAAGGTTTTTGACTATTTGTCCCACTAATCATACAAACACAAGTTTTACTTGTCAGGAGTACAAGGTTTTTGACTATTTGTCCCACTAATCATACAAACACAAGTTTTACTTGTCAGGAGTACAAGGTTTTTGACTATTTGTCCCACTAATCATACAAACACAAGTTTTACTTGTCAGGAGTACAAGGTTTTGACTATTTGTCCCACTAATCATACAAACACAAGTTTTACTTGTCAGGAGTACAAGGTTTTGACTATTTGTCCCACTAATCATACAAACACAAGTTTTACTTGTCAGGAGTACAAGGTTTTGACTATTTGTCCCACTAATCATACAAACACAAGTTTTACTTGTCAGGAGTACAAGGTTTTGACTATTTGTCCCACTAATCATACAAACACAAGTTTTACTTGTCAGGAGTACAAGGTTTTGACTATTTGTCCCACTAATCATACAAACACAAGTTTTACTTGTCAGGAGTACAAGGTTTTGACTATTTGTCCCACTAATCATACAAACACAAGTTTTACTTGTCAGGAGTACAAGGTTTTGACTATTTGTCCCACTAATCATACAAACACAAGTTTTACTTGTCAGGAGTACAAGGTTTTTGACTATTTGTCCCACTAATCATACAAACACAAGTTTTACTTGTCAGGAGTACAAGGTTTTGACTATTTGTCCCACTAATCATACAAACACAAGTTTTACTTGTCAGGAGTACAAGGTTTTTGACTATTTGTCCCACTAATCATACAAACACAAGTTTTACTTGTCAGGAGTACAAGGTTTTTGACTATTTGTCCCACTAATCATACAAACACAAGTTTTACTTGTCAGGAGTACAAGGTTTTGACTATTTGTCCCACTAATCATACAAACACAAGTTTTACTTGTCAGGAGTACAAGGTTTTGACTATTTGTCCCACTAATCATACAAACACAAGTTTTACTTGTCAGGAGTACAAGGTTTTGACTATTTGTCCCACTAATCATACAAACACAAGTTTTACTTGTCAGGAGTACAAGGTTTTGACTATTTGTCCCACTAATCATACAAACACAAGTTTTACTTGTCAGGAGTACAAGGTTTTGACTATTTGTCCCACTAATCATACAAACACAAGTTTTACTTGTCAGGAGTACAAGGTTTTGACTATTTGTCCCACTAATCATACAAACACAAGTTTTACTTGTCAGGAGTACAAGGTTTTGACTATTTGTCCCACTAATCATACAAACACAAGTTTTACTTGTCAGGAGTACAAGGTTTTGACTATTTGTCCCACTAATCATACAAACACAAGTTTTACTTGTCAGGAGTACAAGGTTTTTGACTATTTGTCCCACTAATCATACAAACACAAGTTTTACTTGTCAGGAGTACAAGGTTTTTGACTATTTGTCCCACTAATCATACAAACACAAGTTTTACTTGTCAGGAGTACAAGGTTTTTGACTATTTGTCCCACTAATCATACAAACACAAGTTTTACTTGTCAGGAGTACAAGGTTTTGACTATTTGTCCCACTAATCATACAAACACAAGTTTTACTTGTCAGGAGTACAAGGTTTTGACTATTTGTCCCACTAATCATACAAACACAAGTTTTACTTGTCAGGAGTACAAGGTTTTGACTATTTGTCCCACTAATCATACAAACACAAGTTTTACTTGTCAGGAGTACAAGGTTTTGACTATTTGTCCCACTAATCATACAAACACAAGTTTTACTTGTCAGGAGTACAAGGTTTTTGACTATTTGTCCCACTAATCATACAAACACAAGTTTTACTTGTCAGGAGTACAAGGTTTTTGACTATTTGTCCCACTAATCATACAAACACAAGTTTTACTTGTCAGGAGTACAAGGTTTTTGACTATTTGTCCCACTAATCATACAAACACAAGTTTTACTTGTCAGGAGTACAAGGTTTTTGACTATTTGTCCCACTAATCATACAAACACAAGTTTTACTTGTCAGGAGTACAAGGTTTTGACTATTTGTCCCACTAATCATACAAACACAAGTTTTACTTGTCAGGAGTACAAGGTTTTTGACTATTTGTCCCACTAATCATACAAACACAAGTTTTACTTGTCAGGAGTACAAGGTTTTGACTATTTGTCCCACTAATCATACAAACACAAGTTTTACTTGTCAGGAGTACAAGGTTTTGACTATTTGTCCCACTAATCATACAAACACAAGTTTTACTTGTCAGGAGTACAAGGTTTTGACTATTTGTCCCACTAATCATACAAACACAAGTTTTACTTGTCAGGAGTACAAGGTTTTTGACTATTTGTCCCACTAATCATACAAACACAAGTTTTACTTGTCAGGAGTACAAGGTTTTTGACTATTTGTCCCACTAATCATACAAACACAAGTTTTACTTGTCAGGAGTACAAGGTTTTTGACTATTTGTCCCACTAATCATACAAACACAAGTTTTACTTGTCAGGAGTACAAGGTTTTGACTATTTGTCCCACTAATCATACAAACACAAGTTTTACTTGTCAGGAGTACAAGGTTTTGACTATTTGTCCCACTAATCATACAAACACAAGTTTTACTTGTCAGGAGTACAAGGTTTTTGACTATTTGTCCCACTAATCATACAAACACAAGTTTTACTTGTCAGGAGTACAAGGTTTTTGACTATTTGTCCCACTAATCATACAAACACAAGTTTTACTTGTCAGGAGTACAAGGTTTTGACTATTTGTCCCACTAATCATACAAACACAAGTTTTACTTGTCAGGAGTACAAGGTTTTGACTATTTGTCCCACTAATCATACAAACACAAGTTTTACTTGTCAGGAGTACAAGGTTTTGACTATTTGTCCCACTAATCATACAAACACAAGTTTTACTTGTCAGGAGTACAAGGTTTTTGACTATTTGTCCCACTAATCATACAAACACAAGTTTTACTTGTCAGGAGTACAAGGTTTTTGACTATTTGTCCCACTAATCATACAAACACAAGTTTTACTTGTCAGGAGTACAAGGTTTTTGACTATTTGTCCCACTAATCATACAAACACAAGTTTTACTTGTCAGGAGTACAAGGTTTTTGACTATTTGTCCCACTAATCATACAAACACAAGTTTTACTTGTCAGGAGTACAAGGTTTTGACTATTTGTCCCACTAATCATACAAACACAAGTTTTACTTGTCAGGAGTACAAGGTTTTGACTATTTGTCCCACTAATCATACAAACACAAGTTTTACTTGTCAGGAGTACAAGGTTTTGACTATTTGTCCCACTAATCATACAAACACAAGTTTTACTTGTCAGGAGTACAAGGTTTTGACTATTTGTCCCACTAATCATACAAACACAAGTTTTACTTGTCAGGAGTACAAGGTTTTTGACTATTTGTCCCACTAATCATACAAACACAAGTTTTACTTGTCAGGAGTACAAGGTTTTGACTATTTGTCCCACTAATCATACAAACACAAGTTTTACTTGTCAGGAGTACAAGGTTTTGACTATTTGTCCCACTAATCATACAAACACAAGTTTTACTTGTCAGGAGTACAAGGTTTTTGACTATTTGTCCCACTAATCATACAAACACAAGTTTTACTTGTCAGGAGTACAAGGTTTTGACTATTTGTCCCACTAATCATACAAACACAAGTTTTACTTGTCAGGAGTACAAGGTTTTGACTATTTGTCCCACTAATCATACAAACACAAGTTTTACTTGTCAGGAGTACAAGGTTTTTGACTATTTGTCCCACTAATCATACAAACACAAGTTTTACTTGTCAGGAGTACAAGGTTTTTGACTATTTGTCCCACTAATCATACAAACACAAGTTTTACTTGTCAGGAGTACAAGGTTTTGACTATTTGTCCCACTAATCATACAAACACAAGTTTTACTTGTCAGGAGTACAAGGTTTTGACTATTTGTCCCACTAATCATACAAACACAAGTTTTACTTGTCAGGAGTACAAGGTTTTTGACTATTTGTCCCACTAATCATACAAACACAAGTTTTACTTGTCAGGAGTACAAGGTTTTTGACTATTTGTCCCACTAATCATACAAACACAAGTTTTACTTGTCAGGAGTACAAGGTTTTGACTATTTGTCCCACTAATCATACAAACACAAGTTTTACTTGTCAGGAGTACAAGGTTTTTGACTATTTGTCCCACTAATCATACAAACACAAGTTTTACTTGTCAGGAGTACAAGGTTTTTGACTATTTGTCCCACTAATCATACAAACACAAGTTTTACTTGTCAGGAGTACAAGGTTTTTGACTATTTGTCCCACTAATCATACAAACACAAGTTTTACTTGTCAGGAGTACAAGGTTTTGACTATTTGTCCCACTAATCATACAAACACAAGTTTTACTTGTCAGGAGTACAAGGTTTTGACTATTTGTCCCACTAATCATACAAACACAAGTTTTACTTGTCAGGAGTACAAGGTTTTTGACTATTTGTCCCACTAATCATACAAACACAAGTTTTACTTGTCAGGAGTACAAGGTTTTTGACTATTTGTCCCACTAATCATACAAACACAAGTTTTACTTGTCAGGAGTACAAGGTTTTTGACTATTTGTCCCACTAATCATACAAACACAAGTTTTACTTGTCAGGAGTACAAGGTTTTGACTATTTGTCCCACTAATCATACAAACACAAGTTTTACTTGTCAGGAGTACAAGGTTTTTGACTATTTGTCCCACTAATCATACAAACACAAGTTTTACTTGTCAGGAGTACAAGGTTTTGACTATTTGTCCCACTAATCATACAAACACAAGTTTTACTTGTCAGGAGTACAAGGTTTTGACTATTTGTCCCACTAATCATACAAACACAAGTTTTACTTGTCAGGAGTACAAGGTTTTTGACTATTTGTCCCACTAATCATACAAACACAAGTTTTACTTGTCAGGAGTACAAGGTTTTTGACTATTTGTCCCACTAATCATACAAACACAAGTTTTACTTGTCAGGAGTACAAGGTTTTTGACTATTTGTCCCACTAATCATACAAACACAAGTTTTACTTGTCAGGAGTACAAGGTTTTTGACTATTTGTCCCACTAATCATACAAACACAAGTTTTACTTGTCAGGAGTACAAGGTTTTGACTATTTGTCCCACTAATCATACAAACACAAGTTTTACTTGTCAGGAGTACAAGGTTTTGACTATTTGTCCCACTAATCATACAAACACAAGTTTTACTTGTCAGGAGTACAAGGTTTTGACTATTTGTCCCACTAATCATACAAACACAAGTTTTACTTGTCAGGAGTACAAGGTTTTGACTATTTGTCCCACTAATCATACAAACACAAGTTTTACTTGTCAGGAGTACAAGGTTTTTGACTATTTGTCCCACTAATCATACAAACACAAGTTTTACTTGTCAGGAGTACAAGGTTTTTGACTATTTGTCCCACTAATCATACAAACACAAGTTTTACTTGTCAGGAGTACAAGGTTTTTGACTATTTGTCCCACTAATCATACAAACACAAGTTTTACTTGTCAGGAGTACAAGGTTTTGACTATTTGTCCCACTAATCATACAAACACAAGTTTTACTTGTCAGGAGTACAAGGTTTTGACTATTTGTCCCACTAATCATACAAACACAAGTTTTACTTGTCAGGAGTACAAGGTTTTTGACTATTTGTCCCACTAATCATACAAACACAAGTTTTACTTGTCAGGAGTACAAGGTTTTTGACTATTTGTCCCACTAATCATACAAACACAAGTTTTACTTGTCAGAGTACAAGGTTTTGACTATTTGTCCCACTAATCATACAAACACAAGTTTTACTTGTCAGGAGTACAAGGTTTTGACTATTTGTCCCACTAATCATACAAACACAAGTTTTACTTGTCAGGAGTACAAGGTTTTGACTATTTGTCCCACTAATCATACAAACACAAGTTTTACTTGTCAGGAGTACAAGGTTTTGACTATTTGTCCCACTAATCATACAAACACAAGTTTTACTTGTCAGGAGTACAAGGTTTTTGACTATTTGTCCCACTAATCATACAAACACAAGTTTTACTTGTCAGGAGTACAAGGTTTTGACTATTTGTCCCACTAATCATACAAACACAAGTTTTACTTGTCAGGAGTACAAGGTTTTGACTATTTGTCCCACTAATCATACAAACACAAGTTTTACTTGTCAGGAGTACAAGGTTTTGACTATTTGTCCCACTAATCATACAAACACAAGTTTTACTTGTCAGGAGTACAAGGTTTTGACTATTTGTCCCACTAATCATACAAACACAAGTTTTACTTGTCAGGAGTACAAGGTTTTGACTATTTGTCCCACTAATCATACAAACACAAGTTTTACTTGTCAGGAGTACAAGGTTTTGACTATTTGTCCCACTAATCATACAAACACAAGTTTTACTTGTCAGGAGTACAAGGTTTTTGACTATTTGTCCCACTAATCATACAAACACAAGTTTTACTTGTCAGGAGTACAAGGTTTTTGACTATTTGTCCCACTAATCATACAAACACAAGTTTTACTTGTCAGGAGTACAAGGTTTTGACTATTTGTCCCACTAATCATACAAACACAAGTTTTACTTGTCAGGAGTACAAGGTTTTTGACTATTTGTCCCACTAATCATACAAACACAAGTTTTACTTGTCAGGAGTACAAGGTTTTTGACTATTTGTCCCACTAATCATACAAACACAAGTTTTACTTGTCAGGAGTACAAGGTTTTGACTATTTGTCCCACTAATCATACAAACACAAGTTTTACTTGTCAGGAGTACAAGGTTTTGACTATTTGTCCCACTAATCATACAAACACAAGTTTTACTTGTCAGGAGTACAAGGTTTTTGACTATTTGTCCCACTAATCATACAAACACAAGTTTTACTTGTCAGGAGTACAAGGTTTTGACTATTTGTCCCACTAATCATACAAACACAAGTTTTACTTGTCAGGAGTACAAGGTTTTTGACTATTTGTCCCACTAATCATACAAACACAAGTTTTACTTGTCAGGAGTACAAGGTTTTTGACTATTTGTCCCACTAATCATACAAACACAAGTTTTACTTGTCAGGAGTACAAGGTTTTTGACTATTTGTCCCACTAATCATACAAACACAAGTTTTACTTGTCAGGAGTACAAGGTTTTTGACTATTTGTCCCACTAATCATACAAACACAAGTTTTACTTGTCAGGAGTACAAGGTTTTTGACTATTTGTCCCACTAATCATACAAACACAAGTTTTACTTGTCAGGAGTACAAGGTTTTGACTATTTGTCCCACTAATCATACAAACACAAGTTTTACTTGTCAGGAGTACAAGGTTTTGACTATTTGTCCCACTAATCATACAAACACAAGTTTTACTTGTCAGGAGTACAAGGTTTTGACTATTTGTCCCACTAATCATACAAACACAAGTTTTACTTGTCAGGAGTACAAGGTTTTTGACTATTTGTCCCACTAATCATACAAACACAAGTTTTACTTGTCAGGAGTACAAGGTTTTTGACTATTTGTCCCACTAATCATACAAACACAAGTTTTACTTGTCAGGAGTACAAGGTTTTGACTATTTGTCCCACTAATCATACAAACACAAGTTTTACTTGTCAGGAGTACAAGGTTTTGACTATTTGTCCCACTAATCATACAAACACAAGTTTTACTTGTCAGGAGTACAAGGTTTTGACTATTTGTCCCACTAATCATACAAACACAAGTTTTACTTGTCAGGAGTACAAGGTTTTGACTATTTGTCCCACTAATCATACAAACACAAGTTTTACTTGTCAGGAGTACAAGGTTTTGACTATTTGTCCCACTAATCATACAAACACAAGTTTTACTTGTCAGGAGTACAAGGTTTTGACTATTTGTCCCACTAATCATACAAACACAAGTTTTACTTGTCAGGAGTACAAGGTTTTTGACTATTTGTCCCACTAATCATACAAACACAAGTTTTACTTGTCAGGAGTACAAGGTTTTTGACTATTTGTCCCACTAATCATACAAACACAAGTTTTACTTGTCAGGAGTACAAGGTTTTGACTATTTGTCCCACTAATCATACAAACACAAGTTTTACTTGTCAGGAGTACAAGGTTTTTGACTATTTGTCCCACTAATCATACAAACACAAGTTTTACTTGTCAGGAGTACAAGGTTTTTGACTATTTGTCCCACTAATCATACAAACACAAGTTTTACTTGTCAGGAGTACAAGGTTTTGACTATTTGTCCCACTAATCATACAAACACAAGTTTTACTTGTCAGGAGTACAAGGTTTTGACTATTTGTCCCACTAATCATACAAACACAAGTTTTACTTGTCAGGAGTACAAGGTTTTGACTATTTGTCCCACTAATCATACAAACACAAGTTTTACTTGTCAGGAGTACAAGGTTTTTGACTATTTGTCCCACTAATCATACAAACACAAGTTTTACTTGTCAGGAGTACAAGGTTTTGACTATTTGTCCCACTAATCATACAAACACAAGTTTTACTTGTCAGGAGTACAAGGTTTTGACTATTTGTCCCACTAATCATACAAACACAAGTTTTACTTGTCAGGAGTACAAGGTTTTGACTATTTGTCCCACTAATCATACAAACACAAGTTTTACTTGTCAGGAGTACAAGGTTTTGACTATTTGTCCCACTAATCATACAAACACAAGTTTTACTTGTCAGGAGTACAAGGTTTTGACTATTTGTCCCACTAATCATACAAACACAAGTTTTACTTGTCAGGAGTACAAGGTTTTGACTATTTGTCCCACTAATCATACAAACACAAGTTTTACTTGTCAGGAGTACAAGGTTTTTGACTATTTGTCCCACTAATCATACAAACACAAGTTTTACTTGTCAGGAGTACAAGGTTTTTGACTATTTGTCCCACTAATCATACAAACACAAGTTTTACTTGTCAGGAGTACAAGGTTTTGACTATTTGTCCCACTAATCATACAAACACAAGTTTTACTTGTCAGGAGTACAAGGTTTTGACTATTTGTCCCACTAATCATACAAACACAAGTTTTACTTGTCAGGAGTACAAGGTTTTTGACTATTTGTCCCACTAATCATACAAACACAAGTTTTACTTGTCAGGAGTACAAGGTTTTTGACTATTTGTCCCACTAATCATACAAACACAAGTTTTACTTGTCAGGAGTACAAGGTTTTGACTATTTGTCCCACTAATCATACAAACACAAGTTTTACTTGTCAGGAGTACAAGGTTTTGACTATTTGTCCCACTAATCATACAAACACAAGTTTTACTTGTCAGGAGTACAAGGTTTTTGACTATTTGTCCCACTAATCATACAAACACAAGTTTTACTTGTCAGGAGTACAAGGTTTTTGACTATTTGTCCCACTAATCATACAAACACAAGTTTTACTTGTCAGGAGTACAAGGTTTTTGACTATTTGTCCCACTAATCATACAAACACAAGTTTTACTTGTCAGGAGTACAAGGTTTTTGACTATTTGTCCCACTAATCATACAAACACAAGTTTTACTTGTCAGGAGTACAAGGTTTTGACTATTTGTCCCACTAATCATACAAACACAAGTTTTACTTGTCAGGAGTACAAGGTTTTTGACTATTTGTCCCACTAATCATACAAACACAAGTTTTACTTGTCAGGAGTACAAGGTTTTTGACTATTTGTCCCACTAATCATACAAACACAAGTTTTACTTGTCAGGAGTACAAGGTTTTGACTATTTGTCCCACTAATCATACAAACACAAGTTTTACTTGTCAGGAGTACAAGGTTTTGACTATTTGTCCCACTAATCATACAAACACAAGTTTTACTTGTCAGGAGTACAAGGTTTTGACTATTTGTACAAGGTTTTACTTGACTTTTGATTTTGTCCCACTAATCATACAAACACAAGTTTTACTTGTCAGGAGTACAAGGTTTTTGACTATTTGTCCCACTAATCATACAAACACAAGTTTTACTTGTCAGGAGTACAAGGTTTTGACTATTTGTCCCACTATTTGTCCAAGGTTTTGACTATTTGTCCCACTAATCATACAAACACAAGTTTTACTTGTCAGGAGTACAAGGTTTTTGACTATTTGTCCCACTAATCATACAAACACAAGTTTTACTTGTCAGGAGTACAAGGTTTTGACTATTTGTCCCACTAATCATACAAACACAAGTTTTACTTGTCAGGAGTACAAGGTTTTTGACTATTTGTCCCACTAATCATACAAACACAAGTTTTACTTGTCAGGAGTACAAGGTTTTTGACTATTTGTCCCACTAATCATACAAACACAAGTTTTACTTGTCAGGAGTACAAGGTTTTTGACTATTTGTCCCACTAATCATACAAACACAAGTTTTACTTGTCAGGAGTACAAGGTTTTTGACTATTTGTCCCACTAATCATACAAACACAAGTTTTACTTGTCAGGAGTACAAGGTTTTGACTATTTGTCCCACTAATCATACAAACACAAGTTTTACTTGTCAGGAGTACAAGGTTTTTGACTATTTGTCCCACTAATCATACAAACACAAGTTTTACTTGTCAGGAGTACAAGGTTTTTGACTATTTGTCCCACTAATCATACAAACACAAGTTTTACTTGTCAGGAGTACAAGGTTTTTGACTATTTGTCCCACTAATCATACAAACACAAGTTTTACTTGTCAGGAGTACAAGGTTTTGACTATTTGTCCCACTAATCATACAAACACAAGTTTTACTTGTCAGGAGTACAAGGTTTTGACTATTTGTCCCACTAATCATACAAACACAAGTTTTACTTGTCAGGAGTACAAGGTTTTTGACTATTTGTCCCACTAATCATACAAACACAAGTTTTACTTGTCAGGAGTACAAGGTTTTTGACTATTTGTCCCACTAATCATACAAACACAAGTTTTACTTGTCAGGAGTACAAGGTTTTTGACTATTTGTCCCACTAATCATACAAACACAAGTTTTACTTGTCAGGAGTACAAGGTTTTGACTATTTGTCCCACTAATCATACAAACACAAGTTTTACTTGTCAGGAGTACAAGGTTTTTGACTATTTGTCCCACTAATCATACAAACACAAGTTTTACTTGTCAGGAGTACAAGGTTTTTGACTATTTGTCCCACTAATCATACAAACACAAGTTTTACTTGTCAGGAGTACAAGGTTTTGACTATTTGTCCCACTAATCATACAAACACAAGTTTTACTTGTCAGGAGTACAAGGTTTTGACTATTTGTCCCACTAATCATACAAACACAAGTTTTACTTGTCAGGAGTACAAGGTTTTTGACTATTTGTCCCACTAATCATACAAACACAAGTTTTACTTGTCAGGAGTACAAGGTTTTGACTATTTGTCCCACTAATCATACAAACACAAGTTTTACTTGTCAGGAGTACAAGGTTTTTGACTATTTGTCCCACTAATCATACAAACACAAGTTTTACTTGTCAGGAGTACAAGGTTTTTGACTATTTGTCCCACTAATCATACAAACACAAGTTTTACTTGTCAGGAGTACAAGGTTTTTGACTATTTGTCCCACTAATCATACAAACACAAGTTTTACTTGTCAGGAGTACAAGGTTTTGACTATTTGTCCCACTAATCATACAAACACAAGTTTTACTTGTCAGGAGTACAAGGTTTTTGACTATTTGTCCCACTAATCATACAAACACAAGTTTTACTTGTCAGGAGTACAAGGTTTTGACTATTTGTCCCACTAATCATACAAACACAAGTTTTACTTGTCAGGAGTACAAGGTTTTTGACTATTTGTCCCACTAATCATACAAACACAAGTTTTACTTGTCAGGAGTACAAGGTTTTGACTATTTGTCCCACTAATCATACAAACACAAGTTTTACTTGTCAGGAGTACAAGGTTTTTGACTATTTGTCCCACTAATCATACAAACACAAGTTTTACTTGTCAGGAGTACAAGGTTTTGACTATTTGTCCCACTAATCATACAAACACAAGTTTTACTTGTCAGGAGTACAAGGTTTTGACTATTTGTCCCACTAATCATACAAACACAAGTTTTACTTGTCAGGAGTACAAGGTTTTGACTATTTGTCCCACTAATCATACAAACACAAGTTTTACTTGTCAGGAGTACAAGGTTTTTTGACTATTTGTCCCACTAATCATACAAACACAAGTTTTACTTGTCAGGAGTACAAGGTTTTGACTATTTGTCCCACTAATCATACAAACACAAGTTTTACTTGTCAGGAGTACAAGGTTTTGACTATTTGTCCCACTAATCATACAAACACAAGTTTTACTTGTCAGGAGTACAAGGTTTTTGACTATTTGTCCCACTAATCATACAAACACAAGTTTTACTTGTCAGGAGTACAAGGTTTTTGACTATTTGTCCCACTAATCATACAAACACAAGTTTTACTTGTCAGGAGTACAAGGTTTTTGACTATTTGTCCCACTAATCATACAAACACAAGTTTTACTTGTCAGGAGTACAAGGTTTTGACTATTTGTCCCACTAATCATACAAACACAAGTTTTACTTGTCAGGAGTACAAGGTTTTTGACTATTTGTCCCACTAATCATACAAACACAAGTTTTACTTGTCAGGAGTACAAGGTTTTTGACTATTTGTCCCACTAATCATACAAACACAAGTTTTACTTGTCAGGAGTACAAGGTTTTTGACTATTTGTCCCACTAATCATACAAACACAAGTTTTACTTGTCAGGAGTACAAGGTTTTTGACTATTTGTCCCACTAATCATACAAACACAAGTTTTACTTGTCAGGAGTACAAGGTTTTTGACTATTTGTCCCACTAATCATACAAACACAAGTTTTACTTGTCAGGAGTACAAGGTTTTGACTATTTGTCCCACTAATCATACAAACACAAGTTTTACTTGTCAGGAGTACAAGGTTTTGACTATTTGTCCCACTAATCATACAAACACAAGTTTTACTTGTCAGGAGTACAAGGTTTTGACTATTTGTCCCACTAATCATACAAACACAAGTTTTACTTGTCAGGAGTACAAGGTTTTTGACTATTTGTCCCACTAATCATACAAACACAAGTTTTACTTGTCAGGAGTACAAGGTTTTTGACTATTTGTCCCACTAATCATACAAACACAAGTTTTACTTGTCAGGAGTACAAGGTTTTGACTATTTGTCCCACTAATCATACAAACACAAGTTTTACTTGTCAGGAGTACAAGGTTTTGACTATTTGTCCCACTAATCATACAAACACAAGTTTTACTTGTCAGGAGTACAAGGTTTTGACTATTTGTCCCACTAATCATACAAACACAAGTTTTACTTGTCAGGAGTACAAGGTTTTTGACTATTTGTCCCACTAATCATACAAACACAAGTTTTACTTGTCAGGAGTACAAGGTTTTTGACTATTTGTCCCACTAATCATACAAACACAAGTTTTACTTGTCAGGAGTACAAGGTTTTGACTATTTGTCCCACTAATCATACAAACACAAGTTTTACTTGTCAGGAGTACAAGGTTTTGACTATTTGTCCCACTAATCATACAAACACAAGTTTTACTTGTCAGGAGTACAAGGTTTTTGACTATTTGTCCCACTAATCATACAAACACAAGTTTTACTTGTCAGGAGTACAAGGTTTTTGACTATTTGTCCCACTAATCATACAAACACAAGTTTTACTTGTCAGGAGTACAAGGTTTTTGACTATTTGTCCCACTAATCATACAAACACAAGTTTTACTTGTCAGGAGTACAAGGTTTTGTCTATTTGTCCCACTAATCATACAAACACAAGTTTTACTTGTCAGGAGTACAAGGTTTTTGACTATTTGTCCCACTAATCATACAAACACAAGTTTTACTTGTCAGGAGTACAAGGTTTTTGACTATTTGTCCCACTAATCATACAAACACAAGTTTTACTTGTCAGGAGTACAAGGTTTTTGACTATTTGTCCCACTAATCATACAAACACAAGTTTTACTTGTCAGGAGTACAAGGTTTTTGACTATTTGTCCCATTATTCATACAAACACAAGTTTTACTTGCCAGGAGTACAAGGTTTTTGACTATTTGTCCCATTATTCATACAAACACAAGTTTTACTTGTCAGGAGTACAAGGTTTTTGACTATTTGTCCCACTAATCATACAAACACAAGTTTTACTTGTCAGGAGTACAAGGTTTTTGACTATTTGTCCCACTATTCATACAAACACAAGTTTTACTTGTCAGGAGTACAAGGTTTTGACTATTTGTCCCACTAATCATACAAACACAAGTTTTACTTGTCAGGAGTACAAGGTTTTGACTATTTGTCCCACTAATCATACAAACACAAGTTTTACTTGTCAGGAGTACAAGGTTTTTGACTATTTGTCCCACTAATCATACAAACACAAGTTTTACTTGTCAGGAGTACAAGGTTTTTGACTATTTGTCCCACTAATCATACAAACACAAGTTTTACTTGTCAGGAGTACAAGGTTTTTGACTATTTGTCCCACTAATCACACAAACACAAGTTTTACTTGTCAGGAGTACAAGGTTTTTGACTATTTGTCCCACTAATCATACAAACACAAGTTTTACTTGTCAGGAGTACAAGGTTTTTGACTATTTGTCCCACTAATCATACAAACACAAGTTTTACTTGTCAGGAGTACAAGGTTTTGACTATTTGTCCCACTAATCATACAAACACAAGTTTTACTTGTCAGGAGTACAAGGTTTTTTACTATTTGTCCCACTAATCATACAAACACAAGTTTTACTTGTCAGGAGTACAAGGTTTTTGACTATTTGTCCCACTAATCATACAAACACAAGTTTTACTTGTCAGGAGTACAAGGTTTTGACTATTTGTCCCACTAATCATACAAACACAAGTTTTACTTGTCAGGAGTACAAGGTTTTTGACTATTTGTCCCACTAATCATACAAACACAAGTTTTACTTGCCAGGAGTACAAGGTTTTTGACTATTTGTCCCACTATTCATACAAACACAAGTTTTACTTGTCAGGAGTACAAGGTTTTTGACTATTTGTCCCATTAATCATACAAACACAAGTTTTACTTGTCAGGAGTACAAGGTTTTTGACTATTTGTCCCACTAATCATACAAACACAAGTTTTACTTGTCAGGAGTACAAGGTTTTTGACTATTTGTCCCACTAATCATACAAACACAAGTTTTACTTGTCAGGAGTACAAGGTTTTTGACTATTTGTCCCACTAATCATACAAACACAAGTTTTACTTGTCAGGAGTACAAGGTTTTGACTATTTGTCCCACTAATCATACAAACACAAGTTTTACTTGTCAGGAGTACAAGGTTTTGACTATTTGTCCCACTAATCATACAAACACAAGTTTTACTTGTCAGGAGTACAAGGTTTTTGACTATTTGTCCCACTAATCATACAAACACAAGTTTTACTTGTCAGGAGTACAAGGTTTTTGACTATTTGTCCCACTAATCATACAAACACAAGTTTTACTTGTCAGGAGTACAAGGTTTTTGACTATTTGTCCCACTAATCATACAAACACAAGTTTTACTTGCCATGAGTACAAGGTTTTTATTTAATTATATAAAATTGTCTGCCAATGTCATTCAGTTTTTTTTACTGACCAAAATTATAAATGACTTATTTCCAGATGCTGCAGCTAATTTTATTCGTAAAGAACTTGGAGAAGTTGGAATGCGACTAATGAGTTCATATGGAGAATGTTTTCAAGAGTAAGTTGTTAGTTCTACATGATGAAAAGAGTTTGCATTTACAACATTCTGGTATCCCTACATTTATATCATTGTAATAATAAAGTGCCAATAATAAACTTGTTCATAGATCAGTAAAATGCATGTTCTTAAATTACTTTTGTTGTTGAAAAAATATTCAGCTTTATAGTTGGCCTTAAATCATTTATAACATGTATATTAAAAATAACTACTTCTTAATTCGACACAAAATAAATAAAGATGAAAAAATTAAAAAAAAAAGATCGGAAAATGACAGTGCATGGATGACTCTGCTGCACAGTTAACATTGCAGTTAGATTCTGTACCTCAATTTGTAATTATCCATTCCTTATACAAAATATCCTTAGGGTAGAGATTTCTCTCTTTTTATGCAAAGGGAATTAGAGGGGCTTACTGGCTACCCCAAATCAGTGAAGAAGTAATGCTTTGGAGACATCTTGGTGGAAACATCTTCACCACAATATACCAAACTCCTTTTGAAATTGAAGTCCATTGGGATATACCCATCGAGGTAACTCACCATGCAACATTGAAACCTTCCAGAGGAGTTACTTGTTTGTTTTGAGAGCTATCTGTGCTAGCTGTCCCTAATTTAGCAGTGTAAGACTAGAGGGAAGGCAACTAGTCATCACTACCCACTGCTAACTGTTGGGCTATTCTTTTATCAATGAATAGTGGGATTGACCTTCACATTATAATGCCCCCATGGCTGAAAGGGCTGGTGC
The DNA here is from genome assembly GCF_004210375.1 of Tachypleus tridentatus. Taxonomy (NCBI): domain Eukaryota; kingdom Metazoa; phylum Arthropoda; class Merostomata; order Xiphosura; family Limulidae; genus Tachypleus; species Tachypleus tridentatus. The sequence goes on from NC_134833.1 coordinate 168,344,492, forward strand.
GACTAGGATTCGAACCCTCGACCCTCAGATTACGAGTCAAATCCCTTAACCTATCTGGCCATACCAGGCTGTCCAGAGGAGTTATATATAAGAGGGATTTATAGAATTTTTCCTGAGTCAGAGATCCTTGTTGATTTCTCCATCCAAGGTGTTTCTGCAGTGTGCTGAATCTCCACTTCCAAAGATAGAATTACGATGCTGAGTAATGTTCTGATACTTATATTTTCATCACCATGTCCTGCCACAGTCAAAGCAGGTTATCTGAACTGTAAGGTGCAGCCAAACATTCTCAGTCCCTCTCAGATGTTTCCAGTGTCAGCAGTTTCATTGCTCAAAATCATCAGTTCATGGTTCTTTAACATGTACCTGTTGTGGTGGCAAAGACTGTGACATTGCCAAGTGAAAACTAGAGCCATGCAGTATTAACTGTAGTGGTCCACACCCATCTTACTCTATTTTTGTGCCCTAAATGGGTGAAGGAGAAAGAGGTATAATGCTTGAAGACTATAAATAATATCACTTACTCAGAGTTTCAGAAATTGTTTCCTTCTCCTCTCTGACATATGATGCTGCACTCCATTCTACTGTTACAGTAGGAGTGCAGATAGATATCTCCGTGCCTTCAGCAGAGTTGTTTACAAAACATCTGAAGAATCTTATTTTCTTCAATGATTTTTAAAAGAGTTGACAAATCTAAGTCTACCCCCATCTCAGTCCCTGTCACTTCCTCCAGTGACTGCCCAGTTCCACTTCCTTTCTCTTTGGGTTCGGGTCCATCCTTTTCTGCAGCCCTGAGAAATAAAATGACCATTTGTTAACGACCTCATTTGCTAGAATCTTTCTCCACAGACAAAGACCTGCCTACTCAACTCAGAGGAGGATCCATGGAGGTCAATAGACCTTTGTCCAATAAAGAGAAAAAAAGTGGTTGAAAACAGAAGGGTTACCAGCCATGTTTTTCTCCATGTAAATAAAAGTGGCCATTCTGATTCAGTGGAACTGTAGGGGTTTTCTTTCAAATATAAATTACATTAAGGATTTGATTGACTCTTACCATCCCTTGTATCTCTCCTTACAGGAAATATTTCTGAAACGTGCCGATACAATCACCCTTTGGCAATTTTCTTTGTACAGAAGTGACAGGTTGTGTGATGGACTAGTGCATGGTGGAGTGGCACTACTGGTTGATCAGTATATGCTTACCTTGTCTTTGCCACTTGATACACCCTTGGAGGCTGTAGTCATCCATACTTCCTTGGGTCATAATATCACTATTTGTTCATTTTACCTGGCTCCTGAAGGGACCTATGATCAGTCAGACCTTAATGCTCTTATTGAGCAGTTACCATCTCCCTTTTTAATCCTGGTGGGTTTTAATGGACATTATCCCCTCTGGGGTGGTGCTCTGGTATCACACCCTATTTCTCTTCAACACTGGTATTCCTTCTGGGGTGGTGCTCTGGTATCACACCCTATTTCTCTTCAACACTGGTATTCCTTCTGGGGTGGTGCTCTGGTATCACACCCTATTTCTCTTCAACACTGGTATTCCTTCTGGGGTGGTGCTATAGTATCACAACCTATTTCTCTTCAATACTGGTATTCCTTCTGGGGTGGTGCTATAGTATCATAACCTATTTCTCTTCAATACTGGTATTCCTTCTGGGGTGGTGCTCTAGTATCACAACCTATTTCTCTTCAATACTGATATTCCTTCTATTGTGGTGCTCTTGTATCACAATCTATTTCTCTTCAATACTTGTATTCCCTCTGGGGTGGTGCTCTTGTATCACAACCTTTCTCTCTTCAGTTGTGGTTTGTATACTTGTTTTCATGCACCTAGTCAGTCATTTACTGCTGTTGATCTTTCTGTCTGTTCCCCTTCACTTTTCTTGGAGGGTGACAGTAATCCACGAGGCAGTGATCATTTTACTGTCATGTTGAGAAAGACTGGTCATGGTCGATACCACCCGACCCACGTGCCTCGATGGATGCTGTTTCTTTTCAATATGTGACCTAATTTTGAGTGTAATGGTTTGTATAAAACTCCTGACAGACATTTAAACTGTTGTTTGTTGTGATTTAATCTTGATTTCTGACTAATTGGGCTGTAAGTATGTTGGGTTGTAAATGATTTATAAGGACAAAGAATTGACAAACCTTATTTTTGTGTTTGTAATAGACTATTAAAAGAAGCATCATTGGTTAAAGAATATTGTGAAACATAAATTTTAAATAATTTGTTAAGGAATTTGTAAGTCGAAGAAGAGGGTAATTTTGTTATTTGCTTGATGTTAATGCACCTGGTTACAGTAATGAGTGTAGCTCATGGTTGTATACAGAGATAATTAAAACAGTACTGGGTGCACTTTGTAACAAATTATAATGGAGATAATTGAAATAGGACCAAGTGGTTCTTACCTATTGTAGCTCTTATTGTATTAATGTGTTACAGATAACACTTTGGTCCACTCCTCCACAAAATAAGACTAAATGTAACATGTGAGAGTAATGATCTTTCTTTTCCTAGTTTTTTTTATCACATTTGTTCTTGTTGTTAACATGTGTTGCCTGTTTTAAATAAGACAACACAAGTAATTTGAGAGCAAAGTAAACTGTACTTGTAAACAAAACAATATCTTGTTTTTGAAGTCAAGTAAATATTACTGTTTGTAGAAGATGAACTAAGATTGAAGTAGTAAGTTCTGTATAAGGAAATGGACAATCCTGACACAAACATGACAGTTGAAACAACAAACCTTACGTTTTGTGTTTTAATGTATGTAAATCACCGATATGTGAACCTATGTTCATATGTTAACAGGAACATGTGGCAATATTAAAACAATAGGTAGTGGGTTACTTTTGTAAATTAAAAGTAAGTATATTGCTCTAATTTATGTTCTTAATTTAGATGCTTTTAGAGATTTTTTTATCTTGTTTGGCATGGGGGAGGTTTGATGCAGCACAGTGGATATGACTTATTGACTAGAACCATTTTCAAAGATGAGGAAACAGTTTGACTCCTATAAAAATGCCCCCAGTGCCACACCAGTTTGTCTGTGGTCTTACAATGCTAGAAACCAGGTTTTGATACCCCTGATGGGCAGAGCACAGATTGCCCATTGTATAGCTTTGTTCTTTATTACAAACAAACAAACTTACAAATGTAGTGAAACTCGATTTATTACTTGTTCCACCTGTAAATGAAATCAATAATCTGAGGTTTTGCTTTAAAACAATATTTTTACTCTTGTTATTAGATGTAGTAAAAGTTACTTTCTTCAATTTATTATAGTTCTGGAGTAAATAGTCGATCAGAACTTGAAGATCAAATGAGGATACATTACAGGTATTTTGAGTTGTTGTCAAAAAGAGTCGAATGTTGTAAGAATGGTTGTTAAATGTTTTGGGGTGTAGTTACCATTAAGGATTGTATAGTTTCATAGTTGTTTTTAAATGTTATGTTTAAACCTTTCTTGTTTAGTAGTAACAGTGAGTTTCCAAGATCAAAAGAATATAATTAAAATATTTAATTATATTTTTAGCAATAAAGTACAGAATACAAAGAAACCAAGTAAACTTTAAAGAGATGTTAAAATGTTAACTTACTGAAAGGATTTTCTGAGTTTGTTTCAGTATCCACACAGAGGAAATTTTCATCATTGTAAAGAATTATAACTACTGAATCATAGTTAGTAATGTAAACCTTTGTATGAGATAGGATCTCTTACAGTATATTTCAAAGTGTTGATATCAAGTTATAAATTGTATATTGTATGATTGTCATCACAGATCTAGTGTAGTGTATCTGTGGTAGTTCTAACTTGTATAGTGTATGACCTAGTGTAGTGTATTGGTGGTAGTTCTGACTTGTATGACCTAGTGTAGTGTATTGGTGGTAGTTCTGACTTGTATGACATAGTGTTGTGTATCTGTGGTAGTTCTGACTTGTATGACCTAGTGTAGTGTATTGGTGGTAGTTCTGACTTGTACGACCTAGTGTAGGGTATTGGTGGTAGTTCTGACTTGTACGACCTAGTGTAGTGTATCTGTGGTAGTTCTGACTTGTACGACCTAGTGTAGTGTATCTGTGGTAGTTCTGACATGTATAACATACTGTAGTGTGTCTGTGGTAGTTCTGACATGTATGACCTACTGTAGTGTATCTGTGGTAGTTCTGACTTGTATGACCTAGTGTAGTGTATCTGTGGTAGTTCTGACTTGTATGACCTAGTGTAGTGTATCTGTGGTAGTTCTGACTTGTACGACCTAGTGTAGTATATTGGTGGTACTTCTAACTTGCATAATTTAGTGTAGTGAATCTGTGGTACTTCTGACTTGTACCACCTAGTGTAGTGTATCTGTGGTAGTTCTGAGTTGCACGACATACTGTAGTGTATCTGTGGTAGTTCTGACTTGTATGACCTAGTGTAGTGTATCTGTGGTAGTTTTGACTTGTATGACCTACTGTAGTGTATCTGTGGTAGTTCTGACTTGTATGACCTACTGTAGTGTATCTGTGGTAGTTCTGACTTGTATGACCTACTGTAGTGTATCTTTGGTAGTTCTGACTTGTATGACCTACTGTAGTGTATCTTTGGTAGTTCTGACTTGTACGACCTAGTGTAGTGTATCTGTGGTAGTTCTGACTTGTACGACCTAGTGTAGTGTATCTGTGGTAGTTCTGACTTGTATGGACTACTGTAGTGTATCTGTGGTAGTTCTGACTTGTATGAACTACTGTAGTGTATCTGTGGTAGTTCTGACTTGTACAACCTAGTGTAGTGTATCTGTGGTATTTCTGACTTGTATGACCTACTGTAGTGTATCTTTGGTAGTTCTGACTTGTGTGACCTACTGTAGTGTATCTTTGGTAGTTCTGACTTGTATGAACTACTGTAGTGTATCTGTGGTAGTTCTGACTTGTATGAACTACTGTAGTGTATCTGTGGTAGTTCTGACTTGTATGAACTACTGTAGTGTATCTGTGGTAGTTCTGACTTGTATGACCTACTGTAGTGTATCTGTGGTAGTTCTGACTTGTACAACCTAGTGCAGTGTATCTGTGGTATTTCTGACTTGTACAACCTAGTGCAGTGTATCTGTGGTATTTCTGACTTGTACGACCTAGTGTAGTGTATCTGTGATATTTCTGACTTGTACGACCTAGTGTAGTGTATCTGTGGTATTTCTGACTTGTACCACCTAGTGTAGTGTATCTGTGGTATTTCTGACTTGTACGACCTAGTGTAGTGTATCTGTGGTATTTCTGACTTGTACGACCTAGTGTAGTGTATCTGTGGTATTTCTGACTTGTACGACCTAGTGTAGTGTATCTGTGGTATTTCTGACTTGTACGACCTAGTGTAGTGTATCTGTGGTAGTTCTGACTTGTACGACCTAGTGTAGTGTATCTGTGGTAGTTCTGACTTGTATGACCTAGTGTAGTGTATCTGTGGTAGTTCTGACTTGTACGACGGTGTTGTGTATCTGTGGTAGTTCGGACTTGTATGCGGCGGTGTTGTGTATCTGTGGTAGTTCTGACTTGTACGACGGTGTTGTGTATCTGTGGTAGTTCTAACTTGTATGACCTAGTGTAGTGTATCTGTGGTAGTTCTGACATGTATGACCTAGTGTAGTGTATCTGTGGTAGTTCTGACTTGTACGACCTTGTGTAGTGTATCTATGGTAGTTCTGACTTGTATGACCTTGTGTAGTGTATCTATGGTAGTTCTGACTTGTATGACCTACTGTAGTGTATCTGTGGTAGTTCTGACTTATATGACCTACTGTAGTGTATCTGTGGTAGTTCTGACTTGTATGATCTACTGTAGTGTATCTGTGGTACTTCTGACTTGTACAACCTAGTGCAGTGTATCTGTGGTATTTCTGACTTGTACAACCTAGTGCAGTGTATCTGTGGTATTTCTGACTTGTACGACCTAGTGTAGTGTATCTGTGATATTTCTGACTTGTACGACCTAGTGTAGTGTATCTGTGGTATTTCTGACTTGTACGACCTAGTGTAGTGTATCTGTGGTATTTCTGACTTGTACGACCTAGTGTAGTGTATCTGTGGTATTTCTGACTTGTACGACCTAGTGTAGTGTATCTGTGGTATTTCTGACTTGTACGACCTAGTGTAGTGTATCTGTGGTATTTCTGACTTGTACGACCTAGTGTAGTGTATCTGTGGTAGTTCTGACTTGTACGACCTAGTGTAGTGTATCTGTGGTAGTTCTGACTTGTATGACCTAGTGTAGTGTATCTGTGGTAGTTCGGACTTGTACGACGGTGTTGTGTATCTGTGGTAGTTCGGACTTGTACGACGGTGTTGTGTATCTGTGGTAGTTCTGACTTGTACGACGGTGTTGTGTATCTGTGGTAGTTCTAACTTGTATGACCTAGTGTAGTGTATCTGTGGTAGTTCTGACATGTATGACCTAGTGTAGTGTATCTGTGGTAGTTCTGACTTGTACGACCTTGTGTAGTGTATCTATGGTAGTTCTGACTTGTATGACCTTGTGTAGTGTATCTATGGTAGTTCTGACTTGTATGACCTACTGTAGTGTATCTGTGGTAGTTCTGACTTATATGACCTACTGTAGTGTATCTGTGGTAGTTCTGACTTGTATGATCTACTGTAGTGTATCTGTGGTACTTCTGACTTGTATGACCTACTGTAGTGTATCTGTGGTAGTTCTGATTTGTATGACCTACTGTAGTGTATCTGTGGTAGTTCTGACTTGTATGACATAGTGTTGTGTATCTGTTGTAGTTCTAACTTTTCTGATAATATGTTACAGGAATGAAGACATAAGAGATGCTTTTGAATCTCTAGAAGACCTGGAGGTGAGTGAAAACAAACTTGATGAATATTACTTTTAAGGAGACATGGAGGTGAGTGAAAACAAGAAACTTGATGAATATTACTTTTAAGGAGACATGGAGGTGAGTGAAAACAAGAAACTTGATGAATATTACTTTAAAGGAGACCTGGTGGTGAGTGAAAACAAACTTGATGAATATTACTTTAAAGGAGACATGGAGGTGTGTGAAAACAAGAAACTTGATGAATATTACTTTAAAGGAGACCTGGAGGTGAGTGAAAACAAGAAACTTGATGAATATTACTTTAAAGGAGACCTGGAGGTGAGTGAAAACAAACTTGATGAATATTACTTTAAAGGAGACATGGTGGTGAGTGAAAACAAGAAACTTGATGAATATTACTTTAAAGGAGACATGGAGGTGAGTGAAAACAAGAAACTTGATGAATATTACTTTAAAGGAGACCTGGAGGTGAGTGAAAACAAGAAACTTGATGAATATTACTTTAAAGGAGACCTGGAGGTGAGTGAAAACAAGAAACTTGATGAATATTACTTTAAAGGAGACCTGGTGGTGAGTGAAAAAAAGAAACTTGATGAATATTACTTTAAAGGAGACCTGGAGGTGAGTGAAAACAAGAAACTTGATGAATATTACTTTAAAGGAGACCTGGAGGTGAGTGAAAACAAGAAACTTGATGAATATTACTTTAAAGGAGACCTGGAGGTGAGTGAAAACAAGAAACTTGATGAATATTACTTTAAAGGAGACCTGGAGGTGAGTGAAAACAAGAAACTTGATGAATATTACTTTAAAGGAGACCTGGAGGTGAGTGAAAACAAACTTGATGAATATTACTTTAAAGATGACATGGAAGTGAGTGAAAACAAGAAACTTGATGAATATTACTTTAAAGGAGACCTGGAGGTGAGTGAAAACAAGAAACTTGATGAATATTACTTTAAAGGAGACCTGGAGGTGAGTGAAAACAAGAAACTTGATGAATATTACTTTAAAGATGACATGGAGGTGAGTGAAAACAAGAAACTTGATGAATCTTACTTTAAAGGACGATTTGCCTTTCATAATAATTCCAAGAACATTAAAGTAGTGTTGAATAATATTTAGTGATATCGGTTAGTGAGCCAATGATTGTTTAGTGTATGACTGCTTTAGGTGGTTATAATTGTATACCTCCATTTTTAGTTAATGTTTTCTATAATATGTGTAGAATTTTGTCTTTGTTTCAATAATACTAAAAATTTAATTAGCTTTTAATACTTCACTAGTCTATAAATTGAAGTTTCATTCCTTTTGTATGTACCTACAGAAAAATGTAGAGAGAGAAAACTGTATTTTTTGGCCTAAAGCCAGTTTAACTGCAACAAAATTAAACTGTGCACCTGAATACAGTGAAGATGAATTGTATCTGTTACTTCTGCATATAGTTATCAAACTTTTATTTGTAAAACACATATTAAAGAATATAGTATGTGATAGTCATAGATATTTCTGTAACTGGAAAACCAACTCAGGTGAGATTGTTAGTCATAGTGTTTGTAGTATGTTAAATAAAATTATATTCAACTTCTTCTGTAAAATGAAAACAAGATTGATATAGGTTGTAAAGTGTGTTGAACAACTCTATTTTCATGTTTTCAGGGAAAGTGGAACACTTGTTTGACCAAACTAGATTCTTTTACCAACCAACATCGTTTTGGAACTGTCAATGAAACGGTGTCATCATTATCCTTGTTTAATTTGGATGTTGTTAAAGCTGATACAGGAGAAGTGAGAAACCTACAACAGTACGTTGACCAAGGCTTCTCCTCTTTGTTGCTGATTCTCCTTCGGCACTTTGCTTGACTACCCTGACGTGATCATGTGACACTGTTGCAACAGCAGAAGGTAAGAGATCCACTTTAAGATTAATAAAATTATTTTTACTTCCACAATTCAATAAGGTGAAGACTCGATGCTTTGGTCAGTAACATATAGTTTTATGTTTCATTTCATGTTACAGTTGTAGAACAGTAACAAATAGTTTTATGTTTTATTCCATGTCACATTTACAGGACAGTAACAAATAATTTTCCTGTATGTGATCAGAGTACCTCCCATGAAAGGTTCTGTTTTCTTAGCTTACCTCCTCTGGGATCTAAACATCCCAGTGCTTTCTGCACTTCCCCAGTTCAGAACTTATACATAGTCTCATGAACCTTCTTTGCACCTCGCCGTTTGCAGCTGTTTTTACTATATGCTTCAAAACTTTGTTCCTTATCAAAGCATCCCACCTGAGGTTGTGTTTTCCTTCCTTGATGGACCAGCTTTTTCAGACCAGACGGTCTGCCATTGCTCCTTTTGGCCTTCGATTCCAGATGCAGTTAGATGAATTGGGTCTGTCCTTGGATAACATTACTGTATCCACTGGCCAGCCCATCCCACCATGGCTTCTTACAATCCCCAATTGTGACCTATCTTTAAGTCATCTGAGAAAAGTAGACACTCCTGATTGGAAATACTGTCTGCTATTTGCTGAACAACTTTTGAACCATCCTTCCATTCCTATTTATACAGATGATTCCAAATCAGATGACTCTGTTGGCTCTGCCATGGTTTGTTGTGGTTCTGTGGTTGCATGCAGAATCCTCTCTACAGCCTCTCTGTTCACTGCTGAACTGTATGCCATTTCTCTTGCCATGGATCACATAGAAGCTAAGCAGTACCCGAACTGCACAATTTATACTGACTCGCTTAGCTCTCTACTGGCCCTGTAACCGCTTCACGTTGGTTCACACCCTGTTCTTGCCAATATTCAAAACCGACTGTCCCATTTCTCTTTAACATCTACTTCTATCCAGTTTTTCTGGATACCGGGCCACATTGGTATTCACGGGAATGAGTATACCAATTTAGCTGACACTGCAGCTAAATCTATCTGCTCTGGTACTATCACTGCTGTGCCTGTTCCATGCATGGACTATAGTCCTGTATTCAAGGCTCAGCTCCATGCCAGCTGACAGTCGACTTGGAGTGAGCAACGTGAAAACAAGCTTTTCCAAATAAAACCCTATATTGGTCTTTGGCCGTCTTGTTTTCATAAGGATCGGAAAGAGGAAGTTGTTCTAACTAGACTGTATCTTGGTTATAGTTTTTTAACTCATTGTTTTCTTTTATCTGGAACTAATGCACCAGTGTGTACTTTGTGTAACACTTGGATCACAATAAGCCATATTTTACTTTTTTGTCATCTTTATGATTCACAATGACAGCCCTGTTTTAAGCATGTTCTGTCCCAAGGTTTGTCCATAACATTAGACAGTGTTATTGGTGATGGTGACACTGTCCACCTTAGAAATGTTTTTAGTTTTTTTAAAGGCCATTAATCTTTTAATGCAATTTAAGTATTTTAATATATACATTAAACCTTTTTAATGTGGTTCCCTTTAAAAATCACAGTTTATCTAGTTCAATTTGAAATTAGAAACTGACCGTAACATTAAGTAACTCAAAACCAGGACTGGAAAGGTCATCTTCAGGTGACTGATGGTGGTTTTGTACTTACCTGTTAGTCTTCCTGGCAAGTTATAATGGTCACGCTACAGAAAGTCCTTTACAACTTGAATTACAGTAGTTTTTTTAACTGTTTTGTTTTACCTTAATTTCCTTGTATGAATTTTACTGGATGTTTGGTGCAGGTAGCCAAGCTGCTTTGTGTCATAAAACACTAAATCAACCAACCAACTAGTTTAACCTTTTCACCTGTAAAAAGCTGTATAGCACAAATATTAACTAATGTTTTTTCCTGTCATCTCAGGAAGTTTTCAGGAAAGCAGGTTGTGATGTGTTGGTGATCACTTGTGGTACACTTCAGAATGCTCGGCTCTGGTTACAAGATGTTGAATGTACACTGGATATTTTAGTTGATTCTGAAAGAAAGGTATGGAAAATTTTTATTTGAAGATAAACTAAGTATCATTGGTAGTCATGTTACTTAAGATATTGAACACCACATCATGTAGTGCTTGGAACGTAAGATAATAAAGTACCTTGATAAACTAAGTATCATTGGTAGTCATGTTACTTAAGGTATTGAACACCACATCATGTAGTGCTTGGAACGTAAGATAATAAAGTACCTTGAATGACATTCCATAACTTAACATATCACTATCTGTATGCTGACAAGATAGCAGTCTGGAGCATGACTAGGAATCTGCTCCTAGCAATCACCTGCAAAAATCATTGAATTTATTTCTTAACTGTGGTACTAAATCCCACTGAAACATAAGCAATAGCCTTCAAAAATTAACAAACATACAAGAAGTTTCAAGGAGATCAAATATACATTAGGAAACACACAAATAAAAATGAGAACATCAGATTCCTTTATTACTTTTGATTCTCACAAAACAGGCTCTTTCAGTTTGATTGACCATGTGACCTCTTTGTACTCATTTAAAGTCTTTATAGATTTAACCATTCTAACTTTCAATATTGTGTATGTATATCTTCACAAAATTTGGTAGTCTTTCAGTTAACATTAAAGTTTTTCACATATAAAAAAAAATCATATTTTTTAGTGAATTATTTTTAATAAATTAAAAGTAAGATTTGTCCATTAACGTACTGAGTATTTGTTTTGAATAGTCCGTGTGTGAAGCAGTTTTCATGTTAAGATTAAAATATTTTTCTTCATTTCAAAAATTTAAATTTCAAATGTTTCTTTTAAGTGAAACTATTTTATGTTACTTTTGTCTACTGTATCTCAAGATGAGATCAGTCAGTCTTATTTACTTGTTAACCACCAAATAGAATGACTTCAGATTGTAACATGAAACTACATTAGTTTGTTCTTAGAAGGTTTCTGTAATTATGTTTTGTTGTTTAATTTTAGAAGCTTTCTGTAATTATGTTTTGTTGTTTAATTTTAGAAGCTTTCTGTAATTATGTTTTATTGTTTCATCTTTAGAAGCTTTCTGTAATTATGTTTTGTTGTTTAATTTTAGAAGCTTTCTGTAATTATGTTTTGTTGTTTCATCTTTAGAAGCTTTTTGTAATTATGTTTTATTGTTTTATTTTTAGAAGCTTTCTGTAATTATGTTTTATTGTTTCATCTTTAGAAGCTTTCTGTTATTATGTTTTATTGTTTTATTTTTAGAAGGTTTCTGTAATTATGTTTTGTTTTATTTTTAGAAGCTTTCTGTAATTATGTTTTATTGTTTTATTTTTAGAAGCTTTCTGTAATTATGTTTTATTGTTTTATTTTCAGAAGCTTTCTGTAATTATGTTTTATTGTTTTATTTTTAGAAGTTATCTGTAATTATGTTTTATTGTTTCATCTTTAGAAGCTTTCTGTAATTATGTTTTATTGTTTTATTTTTAGAAGCTTTCTGTAATTGTTTTATTGTTTTATTTTTAGAAGCTTTCTGTGATTATGTTTTATTGTTTCATCTTTAGAAGCTTTCTGTAATTATGTTTTATTGTTTCATCTTTAGAAGCTTTCTGTAATTATGTTTTATTGTTTTATTTTTAGAAGCTTTCTGTAATTATGTTTTGTTGTTTCATCTTTAGAAGCTTTCTGTAATCATGTTTTGTTGTTTCATTGCCCATTGAATCAGGTCTAGTTATTATCTGTGTCATTGTAACTTGTGAACCACTGAGAGTACCTGCATCTCATGTTGCACATTTTAATTACATTACTAATGAGCTGCTCACATGCACCTTACAATACATTTTTAGTATTATTTATTTCAACTAATCTAAAAAGATCCATATTTCTATATATTAGTCACTTTTTAATAATAATAAAGAATAAACATGAACAGTAAATAAATTACTTATCCAATCTTTTTTATTGCTGTTGATTGTCGTGGACACTTAAGCCTACTTTTATAATAATAATGGTAATGTAGTAAATTTTTATTTAAATAATGTACCAAAGAACATAAACTAATAATATGCAAAAAGTGGACAATTTCCCATATCTATCAAAGTGATTCTGTTTTTATTACTGTGCAACAAGAACCATTACAAATTAAGCAAGCTGTTAACTTTCCCAAGTGAATGAAATTTGTACTCTGAGTGAAATTGGTGCTTAACTGTTTAGAAAACAACTTTATACAATACATCATTTGATAGATGACAACCTGGACTTTCTACTGGTTATATATATATATATAATTGAACATAAGGGAGAACAGTTAATAGAAACTGTTAACTGAAATTGGATGTGATGTGAACAGAGGGATCTTATTTTTTATTTGATAGTTTTCTAACCATATAAAACTGCAAGCTATAAAAATTATGGTTTGCCTGAACTATGATGATTTTGTGTTTACTTTTGTACTTTTTGAAGGGGGTGGTAGATAAAATGTAGAAGACAAGATGCTGAGAGAAAATGTTGTGTCACACCAGGGAAATTCAAGAGTTTTTTAAATATAGTTTTATAGAATTAAGAACTTAAAATATACATACTATTAAAATAAGGAATATTAACTGAGATTTTATGCTATACCAACATAAACAAAAAGTAGGTTTGACAAGTTTGAATGCAAGACACTAAAACTGTCTCATGGTCATTAAAGGATATTCGCTGTGAGAGAGTTAACACCCATATAATATGGAACAAATACATTCTGGATATGCAAACTTCATTTAAGAAACATATGAACTACACAAAATTTGTTGCAGGCACACACACCTGCAACATCTGAAAGTATATGAAACATTTGTACGCCCACTTATGAAATACAGGTGTCAAATAACCTATAACATGTCAGAAAATAACCTTAAAAACTAAAAATACAACAAAGTAGAGAAATATGATTAATCCTAAGGCTTCCAGTATATATACCCCAGTAAATTACATACATAAAAATAGACTAAATACAGAAATAATAAACTGACAGCTCTGCTTATGTGAACTTATAAGCAGCCTTACTAAACGTGTTTCTTGATACAGTCTGTTGCAAAGAATAAAGCACCATCATGTTTTATAAGACAGGGACAAATAGATTATTAAGTGTCTAACCATTGAGATTTGGTTTTATCCAGGCACTCTTGTTACCCTCCCAACAAAATTGGACCAGATGGGTCTCCCTTCCTGAAGAAAAGGCTTTCAAATCAGTTTTTTTCTATAAAATCTACTCCAATAAAGTTTTATTTAAAAATAAAATTAGTTTCTAAATTTATAAGGTTAGAAACGGATATTAGAATTATTCCACTGTCTTACCTGTAGACAGCTCAGTTCAAATTTAATATTTTGAATTCGTGTTTGGATATCTCATCTGTTGATTCTTCACCTCAATAAATCATTGACAACCTCTCTTTATAACTCTCAGAAACTTTCCATGAGTGTTACCAAACACAATCATAATAATTGTAGTTTTCTTATTCTCACACATGGGGCCTACTGTTTCTGGTCATGTCACACATGGGGCCTACTGTTTCTGATCATCTTGCACATGGGGCCTACTGTTTCTGGTCATGTCACACATGGGGTCTACTGTTTCTGGTCATCTCACACGTGAGGCCTACTGTTTCTGGTCATCTCACACGTGAGGCCTACTGTTTCTGATCATCTCACACGTGAGGCCTACTGTTTCTGATCATCTCACACGTGAGGCCTACTGTTTCTGATCATCGCACACGTGAGGCCTACTGTTTCTGATCATCACACACGTGAGGCCTACTGTTTCTGATCATCACACACGTGAGGCCTACTGTTTCTGATCATCACACACGTGAGGCCTACTGTTTCTGATCATCTCACACATGGGGCCTACTGTTTCTGATCACAACTGTCACATTGTTTTCTCTTCCTTCAAACTAAATTCCCACCATCATTAGTTTTGTTTGTTTATTTTTTCGTACAGATTTATCACTGGTTTGGACTAGGTCGGTCAGTGTCCCGAGTTTGGAACAGCCAAACAATACAGTATTATGCTGAAGTTTTTCTCTCTGGAAGGATGCCTGTGGCACCATACAAAATGATGATGTACTTCAGGTAATATTCGTCAATATGTAAGTCTAACTAACAACACCTGTATTGTTTATTATGGTGAAACAACACGCAGTGTTTGGGGGATACTTATTAATCTGTAAAAGGGGTTATCTCTTACAATAGTGGCAAGTATGTGGAATTTATCATCCATTTCTTGTTTTGTAAATTGGTAAGGATTTAAAATAGTTTATTAATAAACTTTTCTGTTCATTTAAAAGTGTGTGAGCAAGAATTAAATTATCATATTTCTGATGAAAACAACAAAGTTTTCCTGTTTAATTTGGTAGCAGCATGTGTTCTTGTTGAGAAAAGAAGGTTAGTGATGTACCTTGGTTTAATTAGTGTAATAAAATAATTAATCTTATGTGTGTTTATGGCAACAATTGTTACAGATGAGAGAGTTGTAAGCCTAAACTTGATATTTTTAAAGAACATCTCACTTGTAAGATTTGATGCTGTTTAAATATGTAATTGATATTTATTGAAAGGTAATTATTTGATACAGTTCAATAGTTTCAATGATTACTAAAGCTATTTGATATACTAAAACAAGTGTATATAAAAGTTAGCTGTTGTGTGTCAAACATTACCAACACACAGTTCACATCATTTGTGCTGTTAGACTTTGAGTTAAAATCACTTGATGTTAAAATAGTTCACTTTTAATTCACGTCATCTGATGGTATCAGAATGTTCATAAACTGTTCGTTCATTATCAGTTAGCTGGAGACTTCATTGTGGACAACAAGGGTCATGTTATCCTTTCTCATCCTAGCCAGACACCTACAGATAGACCTTCTGTTGACTCTCTACTTACAGTTGCAAAGACTGTTTCTTCAAAACTCTAGAAAACAACTTTTGGTAAGTAATGTAATACTGTTTTTAATATGAGTCAAAAGTAAAATTTTTTATATTTATGAGAAAATTGCACATTGATTTTCAGAATATACAACAGACGTTTTTTTAAAAATATAAAACATGCTGTCGAACCTTCAGAAGTAATGTGTATTAAAATTCATCAAAAATGGTGGGACAAAGTTCTGTAGAAAAAAACGAGAATCCTTTATTTAGCAAGCTTTGTTTACTGTAGAAAACTATAAACATACATTGAGAAAATAAAAATTTCAAGTTACCTTTTAAAAAAATTACAAATGAGTTAATTTAAAAATTGCTTATAAGCCTGGACTTTACAGAAAATAACTGGCTTTTATATCGATTTTAACCAGAGGAAGCAAGAGTGGTATTATATTAAAGTTCCAATTCTTTATAGCACACATAAGAAGTCTGTCACAAAGTTTTAAAATTTGATATTAATTACAGTACTTCATGCTTGAACAGTCACCTGTTTAAATTGGCATATTTTTAGAATATAAATACAACAGAATTTGTTTGTCAACGTTTGTTTGTTTGTGTGTATCTTTCCAGTTGTACAACTACCTAAGTGACAAGACAGAAGACAGATCATCAGCTGAGGAAGATTAGATATTCAAAATTGTATTATTTCAGTTAGTGGACAGAAAGCAGTGCATGCGTTATCTAGTTATGATGGAAGTGATGGAAAAAGGAAGATATCCTTCATCTCTTTCTGATGAAGATTAGGATATGCAGAATCTGCTGGCTACTGACTGTACAATCATAATTAACTAGTGATCACTGTAAGATAGTACTGTTTAATTGGATAATGTTGTACTTGTGATTTCCATTTCTTGACATGCATATTTTCTATGGAAATAAAAAAAATATATTAAATTTATATCTTTATAACTTGTAGGATATTGTCTAACATTTTAATAGTTTTGATTGTGTATTTTGAAACCTGTGTT
Source organism: Tachypleus tridentatus (assembly GCF_004210375.1). Taxonomy (NCBI): domain Eukaryota; kingdom Metazoa; phylum Arthropoda; class Merostomata; order Xiphosura; family Limulidae; genus Tachypleus; species Tachypleus tridentatus. Next base: position 168,361,154 of record NC_134833.1, read on the forward strand.
TGTTTACAGAATTAGAGCTATATTTGTTATAGAAATGAATATTAACGAAGTTTTAAATCAGATCACTACATCTGAAAGTTTCACAAGTCTAACCTACCAACATCAGAAACACAAAAATATCCCTGAACACAGTAAAAATACTTATTTTGCTACTGTTTGTCATCGATAGTTGACCCTCAACCCATTTGTGGCTTCCAGAGTAATTGTTTAAAGAGGATATGGGTTTCTATGGCAACAACAGAATTGGAGGTTGAAGTACAGAGAAGGGGATGGCACTAGCTGATTGAAGGACATGTTTATCATAAGTCAAGAATTTGATATTATCTAGCAAATGTCCAGATTGAAGATGTGAGTTCAGATAAATTCCAGTTGATCAGAAGATCACCAAAGTTGTAAATGTACAATTTGAACCACGCCATCTTCTAAAAAGTGTCTTTAGTGACAGAGTAATTACTTAGTTCATTATCTTGTACAGTTTGAACTGTATCTTCATCTAAAAGGTGTCTTTAGTGACAGAGTAATTAATTAGTTCATTATCTTTTACAGTTTGAACTGTATTTTCTTTTAAAAAGTGTCTTTAGTGACAGAGTAATTAATTGGTTCATTATCTTGTACAGTTTGAACTGTGCCTTCGTCTAAAAATTGTCTTTAGAGACGGAGTAATTAATTAGTTCATTATCTTCTACAGTTTGAACTGTATCTTCGTCTAAAAAGTGTCTTTAGTGACAGAGTAATTAATTAGTTCATTATCTTCTACAGTTTGAACTGTATCTTCGTCTAAAAAGTGTCTTTAGTGACAGAGTAATTAATTAGTTCATTATCTTGTACAGTTTGAACTGTATCTTCATTTAAAAAGTGTCTTTAGTGACAGAGTAATTAATTAGTTCATTATCTTGTACAGTTTGAACTGTATCTTTGTCTAAAAAGTGTCTTTAGTGACAGAGTAATTTAGTTCATTATCTTGTACAGTTTGAACTGTATCTTCATTTAAAAAGTGTCTTTAGTGACAGAGTAATTAATTAGTTCATTATCTTGTACAGTTTGAACTGTATCTTCATTTAAAAAGTGTCTTTAGTGACAGAGTAATTAATTAGTTCATTATCTTGTACAGTTTGAACTGTATCTTCGTCTAAAATGTGTTTTTAGAGACAGAATAATTAATTAGTTCATTATCTTGTACAGTTTGAACTGTATCTCGTCTATAAATTGTTTTAGTGACAGAGTAATTAATTAGTTCATTATCTTGTACAGTTTGAACTGTATCTTCGTCTAAAAAGTGTCTTTAGTGACAGAGTAATTAATTAGTTCATTATCTTCTACAGTTTGAACTGTATCTTCGTCTAAAAAGTGTCTTTAGTGACAGAGTAATTAATTAGTTCATTATCTTCTACAGTTTGAACTGTATCTTCGTCTAAAGTGTGTCTTTAGAGACAGAGTAATTAATTAATCACGTTGTACAGTTTGAATTGTGCCTTATTCTATAAAACTGTCTTTAAAAGACAGAGTAATTAATTAATTACCTTGTATAGTTTGAACTGTGCCTTGCTCTATAAAACTGTCTTTAGAGACAAAGTAATTAATTAATTACCTCGTACAGATGGAAACGTGCCTTCTAAAAATCTGCGTTTAGAAGTTTATATGCTCTTGTCCGGTGTTCTTGTACGAAGGTGGATCTACGTTTTTACATAACAAATAGGACACCAGCACATCATGTTTCTCCAGACTTTATCACCAATAACTATTGCTCTGCTGCTCTTGTCATCATTTCTGTGATAATGATCAAAAAGTAGTTACACCGAAATGATACCAGCCTATGCTTCTAACTTTTATAAACTGGTAATTAAAAATACGTGGTGATTTGGGTTGTCAGACACAACCTGTATTTCAATTAGAAAATAGTTACTACTGTAATGGATTTACCATTGTATGTTTATTTTAATACTTAAGTTTGATTGAGTTTAATGCAAGTGAAGTATATCGTTAGATGTGTGTTGTGCAAGTCCTGCCTGTTCTCTAACTTGATAGAATATTCTTGAAAGTAAGGATCAACAATGTGTTTTACAAAAAACCACCAGCATGTTTTGAGACATTGTTGAACGTTAAAGAATCTTGTCTTAAACTACATAAACCAACATGCCAAGGGACAGAATATTGTTTGTCAGCTGCAGTCAGTATACCATAAGCCTCAGAAGCTATAATTGTAATTAATGCCAATTAGATGGAAAAGTACAGAATTTGACCAGAATCTCGTCTATTTTGAACATTCTAAACCATTTGACTTCAGACATTAATATTTCTACAAAGACGTTAAACATTTTTATCGGAAAATTTCATCCAAGAAAAGACAGTGCTAGCTTAAACGGGGTATAACAGCATCAACCCAGAACTAGTTTGCTCATAGTGGTCCTGGTTCATTGATAAAATATTCAGTTCTAGACCAAATAGAAGACTCAGTATAGTTTGTAAATTTATAAAACTCTTGTATATAAAACCAATATAAAGTAAAGTAAAATATAATTTTGTTAAGAAAGTCGTGTGTATCAACATTGTTGGCAAATATAAATTTGATACATATTAGCATATAGTTAACTTCTTAATTAAAATTCACAAGTGTTTGAAATCTTATGTTACATACGTAACACTATAAATTGGAGATAAATTATAATACGTAATATAGTACTATACACGTGGGTTAATAAACACCAGACTGTTCTGTCTGCTAGAAACTAAAACTGATTCATAAATTGATTCTTATCTAATATATCCAGTCATACTGTCTGTTCAAGATAGTGGAAAGGTTATAGTATTAGTTATCACACTCACATGTATAAAATAAATACAGAATTTGGATTACCTTCTTTCTAATAATCAGTACTGAAACCAACCATGCACTGGCTGAAGCTATATGATTCTGTTCTTTAATGCGCATGGTACCTCAGCACTTGCTAACTCACTAGTGCTCCAGGAAAACGTGTAATGGTGGTTTAATCAGCCACGTTATCCCCTGTAACCATGTGATGTTGTATGAATATGTGTTATTAATGCGTTATTCACTTCCGGATGTGAAACTTGGGTAGAAACCCAGAATTATTGCTAGTTTCAGTTACGTTTTACTCATTGTGCTACTGACTATTTTAGTGTGAAGCTGGATAATCAGTCATTCATGGATGTGGAACTGCATCCTTTCTCGGATAAATAACTGAATAATCTAATGCTACTTGCTTTCTGGCAGAATACAGATGTTTTACAACAAAGTTATATGAGACTGATCCACAGTTACCTTAGTAATATACTTTGCTCTCGTAATGGTTCTCCATTGCCATATAAGGTGGATTTCTGTATTTGATGAGGGGACCACCCAATGAAGGTTTTGTTTTCATTTTACCTCATCTGGGATTTGAACATCACCTATGTGTTAGCCGTGGTGACTCGTATGGTTGAGGAGAGAATCTTGGTGGTTCAGTGGTGTCTGGGGCACTGCAACACACCACTTTGGTCTTGAATTCCTGCAGACGGAAACCCCTCACGGTGATCTCCAGGGTCAATCATCTGATCCTGTTTGGATAGATTCAACTGAGTACCAAAGTTTTCTGTTCTCAACGGGTGTTGTCATCTGCTAGTGGCACGAAGCCTTGACAATACTGTAGTATCCTTTTACATTGTAGTGCATCTTCTTATTTGACATCATGATAGGTGTGGTCAATGGATGCTGAATCCTTTTATTATGGATTCCTGAATTCTCAAAGAAATAAAATCGTCTTAAAAACAGCTACTAAGTAAATAACCACATACAGATGACTGTTACACAGTCACTACCTAATGTTAGCTGTTGTAACTCGATTTCTAATTCTTCTTTTTGTCTCACAAATCCTTAAGGTAAATGTCCCCCTTTTCCAATCACAAGGATTAAAAGGGCTTACTAGCTTTCCCAAGTCAGTGAGAAAGTTGGATTCTGGAGACATCTTGGTAGAAGCCTCTACACCTACACATAACAAAGCCATTTGTAATATGCTGATTGAAGTTATTCCTCGTGTACTTTGAACTTTTCCCAAGGAATTGATCACTGAGAGGGGTTTGAAGAACGTCACCAAGTCGGGGATTCTCGTTGGTTTCTCCATTCAAGGAGTTTCTGCTGTGCACCATATGCATTTGTTATGCTGTCAACCACTGTTCTAATTTTGATGCTTAAATTGCCACGTTCACCTGCATCTGTCAAAACAGGTTATCTCAACTGTAAAGTATGGCTATATATTCTTCATGTTCTCAGATGTTTCCAGTGTCAATGGGATGGACACTCAAAGGCATCTTGTCTTCGTTCTTTGATGTGTTCTCATTGTAGTGGCAAAGATCACGATGCTTATGGGTGTCAACTGAACCCTCACTATGTCAGTTGAGATGGTTCCTATCCTTATTTTCGATCTTGCTCTGAGTGGGTATAGAAGAAAGTGATATAACCTTTACATGCTGTAAACAACAATTTTTATCCAGAAGCTTGGAAGTTGTCTTCCACTTCATCTCGAATGTGTGTTGCTGCAGTACATTGCTACAATGGGAATGTAGGCTGAACTTTCCATGCCTCCAACAGAGTCTTTCGCATCTCACGTGAAGAGTCTTTGGCTCTTTATGGATAAAGGTGTAGACAAGTTAATATCTAGTTCTGTTGTTGTACTCAGTGTCTGTTTAAGCTCATCTTCTTTGGCTTCAATTTCTAGTGGCTGCTTGGGTCCATCTTCTTTGGCACTGAGATGCAGAACAATTATTCTTTCTCACCCTGTGTCACTGAAATCTGCTTCTACTGACAGAGATTTGCCTAATCGACCCAGAGTAGGTTCCATGGAGGTCAAAAGACCTCTTTCTACAGAAGAAAAAGAGGCTTGGTCGTAAACAGAATGGTCCTGTGCCCAGTGTTCCTCCATTGAAAAAATAACCATTTTGATATAGTGGAACTGTCGAGGTTAGGGTCTTAATTGATTCCTATCAAACTGTGAGTCTCTACTTACAGGAAACATTCTGAAACCAGCTGATGCTATCGCCTTTCAATAGTTTTCTTTATACCAAAATGATGGGTTGTGTGATGGACGAGTTCATGGAAGGGTGGCATTGCTGGTTGACCAGCATGAACCCACCTTGTCTGTACCACTTAGAACATCATTGCATGCTGTAACCATCCATATCTCCCTGGGTTGTATCACCTCTGTTATATTTACTTGTCTCGTGGAGAGATTTATAATTAGTCAGACCTTGATGTTTTTAGAGATCAGTTGCTGCTTTCCTTTTTCTTCTTTGGATATTTTATTCGATACAATATCCTTTAAGGTGCTGCTGATATTGATGAGTGTGTAATTCCATGGAGTGTATGCTCTTAGATCACAACCTGTCTCTCTTCAATAGTGTTTCGCTTACCTATTTTCGTGCAGTCAGTCTTTTACTGCAGTTGATCTATTTATCTTTTCACCTTCACATTTCTCACATCTGTTTTAGAGGGTTGACAGTGACCTACAAGGTAGTGATAATTCTTCTATCATTTTGAGGGAGATTGTTGCCGTGATCGATGCCACCTGATTTGAGTGCCGCAGCTCTATCTCTCAGAACTTGATCTTGTTGTCATTAGTCTCTCTTCTATAAAAAATTGTGTGGAGGCATTAACTGATTATATCATTCAATCAGCTGTTTGCTATATGCTCAAAATATCGATGTTTCCCACATATCCTAATCCATAGTGTTCTCCCATCTGTCAGCATGCACAGAAACGAGCCTGGAATACCTTTCATAGGTAACTCACTCTTTTTAACTGCATTGCTTTCCAGTGGTCCCATGTTCGGGGGTCGGATGTCAAAACCTAAAATAATCTTGGATTACGTTTGCAACCAACATGTCTTTTACCACTAGTTCTAGTTTTATATGGGACAAGATTCGGAAATTCAATGGTTTGGTATACTTCCCATCCCATTTTTATCTTACTCTCAATGCTAGAAAGTTGATATATCCGTGAATGCTCTGCCTATCTTTCTGTTTCTTCACTGCCTTCTTGGTCATCAAGTCTCAGGCAGGGTGATCGCTTTTTCCTTTTGGACTGATCATCTCTATAATTATAATTAGCTTCTATACACTGGTTCAACTTAGTCACTTTTCATCAGCTGAACTCGATAATTCTCACTATGAGATGCTTTATCTCTCTCTTGCTCTTCTTCTGGGTGTTCTTAACTGGATACAGCAAGTTAACGTTTCTTCTGGTGCTTTGCACAAGATCATTATTTTATCTTTTTCTAATTTTGGAAAAGATCCCAAGATTTTCTCTAATTATCGTCTAACTCTTTTGAGTATCTGTCTCTTTAAGGTCTTGGAGAGGATGGTTAATTTTTGTCTTGTTTGGTTTCTTGAATCCACCAACCTTCTCTTGACCATCCAGTGGAGGTTCTGTTGACAGTGCTCTACTATGGACAACCTCATTCAACTAGAAACGTCAATCAGGGAAGCCTTTCTCAAGCGACAAGATCTTGTTTCTGTCTTCGTCTATCTTGAGAAGTAATAAGGCTCTACTTCAGGGTATGGCATTTTGTGGAACATTTATTCATGTTGGTTGTATAACCACTTGAGAATTTCTATGTTTTTACATGTCAGTATCTTGCATCCCACACTTTTCTGTCTAAAAATCATTGCTATTACTCGACAATTTCCTCCTACTGTTGCAAATGACCTGTCTCGACAATTTCCATAGCTCATGTCAGTTATTAAACTGTTATTGAGTGGCAGGTCAAACTGCCCTTAACTGCTTGTTGAAGTGGACCACAGCAAACAGTTTTATTTTTCTTTCTCCAAAACCGTTTACATGCACTTTTGCTATGAATGGGTTTATACCCCAATCCCTAGCTCTGTGTCAGTGATGTTCTTCCAATGGTCTCTGAAGTAAAGTTCTTGGGTCTTATCTATGACTACAAGCCTTTTTCCATTTCTCACATGAATAAGCAATAAGTCAAATGTACAAGATCACTGAACATCTTCCATCTCCTCTCTTCCTCCTGTTGGGAAGTGGATCAATGTTCTATGCTCAGGATCTATTGCACCCTCATATAGTCTAAACTGGACTATGGGTCTTTGTTCTATGTTCTCTCATGGCCTCTTGCTTGAAGATGTTGGACTTCACCCACCATGTGGGGCTTCAACTCATTATTGGGCTTTCTGCACTTCTTCAGTCCAGGAATGAACACCTAGTGCCACGAACCTCCTCTTCACCTTTTCTATTTGCAAATTTCTTTGCAATATTACCAAGCCTTAGTCCTTACCACAGCATCCATCAGGGGTTGTATCTTTCTTCCTTGATGAGCTCTGCTCTTTCAGAATAGATAGTCAACAATTTCTCCTTTTGACCTTCGTTTCCAGCTGTAGTTGGCTGAATTGGATGAAACTGATGTCTCTAATAATCAGCCTGTCTCACTTTAGTTAGTTACTATTCCCAATTGTATGTCCAGGTACTCCCAATTGAAAATATTTTTTGTTTGCTGAACATCTTTTAAACCATTCTTCAATCATCTTTTTTATATAGATAGTGTGAAATCAGGTGATTCTTCTGCTCTGCCATTATTTGTTATTATTTGGTGGTTACTTACAGGATCCTCTCCATAGTTTCTCTGTTCACTGCCAAGTTATTTGCCATTTCTTACATGTAAGGTATGCAGTGCATTGACTGTACAATTTACACTGACTCTCTTAGCTCTTTCCTGACCCTGGAATCACTTAATGTTACTTATAACCCTGATTTCTTTCATATTCAACAGCAACTGACCCTTTTTTCCATATCTTCCGTTATTATACAATTTGTGTGGATATCTGGGCGTATCGATATTCGCAGGAACGAGCTTGTTGACACTGGAACTATGTCCATCTACTCTGGTATTCTTAAAGCCGTGCCTATCCCACATATAAGCCATGGTTTTGTATTCCAGGCTTGGCTTCTCGCCAGTTGGCAGTCAACTTGTAATAAACAATGTCATTATAAGCTTCTCCAGATCAAACCTTCTGTTGCTCTTTAGCCATCTTGTTTCCATAAGGACCAGAAACAAGTTGTTATGGCTAGGCTACGCTTTCTCACTGTTTTAACTCATTTTTTCTTTTATCTTAGACTGATCCTCCAATGTGTGGCCTTTGTGACACTCAAGTCGCAATAGCCTACGTTTTACTATTTTGCCGTCGTTACGACCATGAACGGAAGCACGATTTTAGACATGTATTTATTATAGGTTTACTTTTGATATTGGACAATGTCACTGACGATGGTGACACTGTCCAATTCGATTGCGTTTTTAAATTTTCATTAGGTATTGTTCTTTTAAATTGTCTTCGATCTTTCAATTTTGGGTAGTTTAATTCTTTAACTCGATATATTTTTACATTTTAAGGTTTTTAACTGGTTATTTGGCACAAATAACCTAGGTGCATTGTGCCAAACAACCACCCAATCTCTTTCATTATTTGTTGTACACCACCTGACCTGCTAGTGAGGTAACTCCTCTGTCTAGACAATTTTCTAAAGATACCTCCAGTCTCTTCTTGGTATCCTTGGATATCTTTTTACCAGAGCTGAGGTTGGATTGTTCTGGCAGGTAAAGATCTGGAAGTCCTATAAAAGTCATTGCACTTACATTAGATTCGCCAGTTGCCACCATAAAATTTTCTCATTTGCCTAAGCTTTCCTAATACTGAGATTGATTTTCAAAAGCAGAGCTCAGGTAACTGTTCTGACTACACCGGAAAATAGCAGTTCTTCTCCATGAATTGACAGTTGCAACAAAATTGAAGTCAAGGACTTTCAGAGCAGAACACCAAATATCTAGGAAAAGACCTTATGACCTTTTCATCTGACTATCATTGAAAACTAATTCTTCCTCTTTGTCTTAGGACCTTCGAGTTGTAATAAATGTATTTTCATAATAATAAAACAAAATAGAAGGAGTAATGGGCATTATACATGAAACAGAAAGTTTCGCAATAAAACAAACTGAAAATAATAATAAATATTCCTCATAACAACACAATGTGTGAACTTGCTTAACTGACAGATTGGTTACTTTTTAATGGATCTGATATCTCGTGATCAGTGATATCCGATATCTGCCCATCTTCCTTAAGAGTATATCCCAGGCTAAGTCTAACCTAACACTCTTAACTTAACAAATAATGACTGATTCATCCAGACTGACTAGTACTACCTACCTGATGACTGATTCATCCACACTGACTAGTACTACCTACCTGATGACTGATTCATCCAGACTGACCAGCACTACCTACCTGACTGAACTTTTTCAGTCAAACGTAAAATAAGTTTTTTGCTTTAATTGACCTGCCATTGGAGAATACAACTCATGCAGCAATACAGTCATGATCTACGTTAACAGAACGAGTGTTACCTCGAGATAATACAGGGTGTTAGGAAAGTCACTGTGCAGTTTTGTAATCATATTTTATTCAGTCTATTTCAAGCCAGCAACTGATAGCGGTGTTTAGAAACAAAATAAGAAGGATCCAGGCCTGTATTGATGCCAACGGGGGTCACTTTCAACATTGTTTATAATTGTCATTCATATTTACCTCGTTTATTCTATATTGAAACATGTCTGTTAATAAATGTACAAGTGCACAGTGATTTTCCGAACACCCTGTATATATGGAGAAAGGCAAGTAGAATGAAATCTGTATAATGGCCTTCTTGATTTTGCGCAAACTCTCTCTGTTAACCTGAAGATGATCTAAGAAGGTAAAACGTTGTTCTCTGCTTTATTAGTATTAATGTTAATACCTATACCAGCCGTCCTAAGATATATAAATTTTATTGGGTTATAAGATCTTATGAAACCTAAATTTATCATTCAATGCATGAGACTATTCAACTATACAAAATCATTTCGTGAATTATTATTTTTACGTTGTAAGGATGTTGGCAGAATATATAATCCTTTATGTTTTGTAACATTTTGCGAGATTGTAGTGGTTTGTCAATATGAAACAAAAGAGATCATTTTTAAGCACAAATAAAAACTTGATTTGTAGGAAAATATCATATGCATGGAGAACTACTGTGTTGATAGTTGTTAAAATAACAAGTAGGGTATATCTAAACATAGTAAGCTATACCTGTAACTGTTTAAAAAGGTAAACACACAGTCTTCAAAACACTGGTTAGAATTCCCTTCATATTCGACATGCTTGTCCTTTCAACCATTATAATGCTAAGTTCAATCCTTCCCTTCCATTGTAAAAAGTAGGCCAAGATTTAGGGGTGGGTGGAATTGACCAACTGTCTTCCTTCTTGTCTGTCACTGCTAACTTCGGCATAACGAGTACTGACTCTCTCTAAAGTTTATTTTTACGTTAATTGTTGTACAATTATAATGATATTCCTGTTTGAGTGTTATTTGGCCTACAAGTGTTTTTGTTTGTTAGTTTATATTAAGAGCAGAGCTACACAATGGAGAGTCTATGCCATGACCTGGTATCAACGTTCTAAATCCACGAACTTACCATTAAACCCAAGAGGGCATTCTAAAGTTGCAACAGTTTACAAACTTATAGAAACAGTACAGAATAAATAAACTAGTGTACTATAATTAAGTGGACTGAACATAACCTTATTTTCGCTAAATGATTTAAAATAACCAACCTAACGATTGGTTGTTTGGCGTTTATTGGCGCAAAGCAACTTGACTATCTGCGCCAAACAACCGGTAAAAAAAGTAAAAATAGAAATAAACTTATTAACATACGCAAAAGGAAATCATGTTAAAACAAGACGAAGTCAAATATTTGAATTAAAACTAAAATAAAGACAAAAGGCCAAAGGTCCTTATAAATTTTAAAACAAAACTGAGGTGGACAGTGTCACCATCGCCAATAACACTGTCCAACGTCAAGAATTAATCCATGGTAAAAATATGTCTAAAATGTGCCGTCGCTCACAGTGGAACGACAGCACGACATAAAATGTTGGCTATTGTGACTTAAGAGTCACACATTGGTGTATTAGTCTCGGATAAAATAAAACAGTGATAATAAAAAACTGTGACCAATGCACAGCCTAGCTGGAAAAACTTCCTCCTTCCAAACCTTATGGAAACAAAAAGGGCAAAAAACAAAGATAGTTTGATCTGGGAAAGTTTGTTATCATGTTGCTCACTCCAAGTCGACTGCCAACTAGCGCAGACCCGAGCCTTGAATACAGGACCATAGTCCATATACAAGACAGGCACAGCGGTGATGGCATCAGAGCATACATACTTAGCTGTCATTTCAGTATGCTCGTTCCCTGCTATCCAGTTGTTCAACGAGAACATGAAGCAATTCCAGAGCCAGTAGAGAGCTAAGCGAGTCGGTATAAATTGTATAGTACATGTACTGCATTGCTTCTATGTGATCCAGGGCAAGAGAAATGGCGTAAAGTTCAGCAGTGAACACAGAAACTGTAGAAGGAATTCTGTGTGCAACCACCAAACCATAACATATCATGGCAGAGTCTACAAAGTTACCTGATTTTGAACCATCCATATAAATTTGAATGGAAGGATGGTTTGAAAGGTGTTCAGGAAACAAAAATCAGTACTTCCAATCGGAAGTATCCGCCTTCTTCGTATGATTAAAAAAAATGTCACAGTTGGGGATGGTAATAATTCATGGTTGAATGGGCTGACCAGAGGATACAGCAATGCTGTCCAAAGACAGGGCCAATTCATCCAACTGCACTTGGATACAAAGACTAAAACAAACAATGGCAAACTGCGTAATTTGATAAAGCATGGTTCATTGAGGAAGAAAACACAACCCTATGTGGGATGACATGGTGAGGATCGAAGTTTTGAAATATGCAAATGGCAGAGGTGTAGAGGATGCTCATGAGACTCAGTGTACAAACTCTGGACTGGAAAGGTGCATAAGACCTCTGTACAGAGCCAAAGCCCCTGATGGTGAACAAGGTTAAACATCTCAAAGGTCGAGGTCCTTGCAGAGCCATAGATTAGAAGCCCATAGTCCAGTTTCAATCAAAGGAGAGCATGATAGATTTTTAGCATAGTACATCATTCTGCTTCCCAAGAGGTGGGAGAGAGCACATGAAGAATGTTCAGTGCCCTTGTATATTGGCACGTAGATGCTTGATGTGTGGAATAAAAGTCAACTTACGATCAATGATAAGCCCCAAGAACTTTGCGTCAGGAACCATGGAAAGCACAACTTCTTCAAGACAAAGCTCGGGATTGGGGTGAATATCCCATTGGAGGCAGAAATGCATGCAAACGGTTTTAGAGCAAGAAAAGTAAAACCGTTTGCTGTGATCAACTTTAGTATACGATTAAGGTAGTATTAATATTTTTAATAAAATTTTGACACTCATGACACAGCCCTGAGGGAATCCAAGCTCCTGTTGGAAAGAATTGGAAAGTGTCAAACTCACACAATCTGATAACTGCCCAATGATGGCATCAATAAGCTTCTTCAAAAGCTAGGTAGAGAGAACATATAGTGATTGTATGACCCAAGGAAACACAGATGCTTACATCTTCCAAGGATGTATCGAGTAGCAAAGACATGACGGGCACGAGTTGGTCAACCAGCAGTGTCATCTCTCCATGCACTTGTCCATCACACAATTTGTCATTTCTGTACAAAGAAAATTGTCGAAGGGTGACTGTATTAGTAGGTTTCAGAAACGTTTCCTGTAAGAAGAGACACACAGGATGGCAAGTATCAATCAAATCCTTAATGTCATCAAAATTTAAACAAAACCCCCAAAAGTTCCACTGATTTATATGGAGAAGAATGGGGCAGGGAGCCCTTCTGTTTTAACCACGTTTTTTTCTTCATTGGATGGAGATCTATCAACCTCCGTGGATCCTTCTCTGGGTCAAGTAGGCAGGTCTCTGTCCATGGACAAAGATTCCAGTGACTGAGATTGTGAATGAATAATTGTTTTGAAGCTTAAGAAAATGGACCCGAGCAGTCACTGGAAGGAGTGGAAGGGACAGAGGTAGATGTAGATTCACCAACTCTTTTATCCATGGAGGGTGAAAGACTCTTCAGATGTTTTGCAAACAACTCTCCTGGAGGCAAAGAGAGAGATAGGGCTGCACTCCCACTGTGCAGCAGCATGTGTCTGAAATTAAGAAGGGGACAATAATTTACGAGCCTCTGGGAAGGCGATATTTTATAGTCTTCAAGCATTACACCTCTTTCTCCTCCACTCACTTAGGGCAAGAAATAGAGTAAGAGGGGCGTGAACCACTACAATTAACACAGCGTGGTTCCAAGTTGCACTCGTAGGCGTCGTGGGCTCTGCCACCACAATGAGCACATGTTAAAGAATCATGAAATGATGTATTCGAGTGACGAAGCTGCTGACAATGGAAACATCTGAGAGAGTTGAAAATGTTTGACCATACCTTATTGTTCAGATAACATGCTTAGAGTGTGGAAGGAAAACGTGGTGATGTAAACATCAGTATTCCATCTTTGGAAGTGGAGATTCAGTGTACTGCAGAAACGCCTTAGCTGGAGAAAATAACAAGGAACTCTAACTCAGAAAAGTTCTTTAAATCCCTCTCAAATATAACTCCTCTGGAAGGATTCAAAGTTGCATGGTGAGTAACCTCGATGCGTATATCCCCAATGGCCTTTGATTTGGAAAAGAGTTTGGTAAGTTCTAGTGAAGATGTTTCCACCAAAATACCTCCAGAACATAACTTCTTTACTGACTTGGGGGAGCCAACTAGCCCCTCTAATCTCCTTTGAATGAAAAAGAGAAACATGTGCCCTGAGGATTTCTGGAATGAGGAATAGAAAATTATAAATCAAGGTACAGAATCAGACTGCGACGGTGACTGTGCAGCAGAGTCGTCCATGTCTGGTTGTTTTCTGATCATCTGTTGTTGTTTTTTTTCAATTTTTTAATTTGTATTTATTTGTTCATGAATGAGTCATCCATAATAAAGGAAATACATTTAAGTGCTCACTGATCCCGCCAACCATGGCGCCCTATGAGGGGATGCACTATAATGCCAAACAAGGATATTGCAGCAAATCCAGGGTTTCGTAATTACTACACCCGAATATCAGCATCAGACACAATGAGAACGCTCAACAATAGTACTCGGTTGATCCTAACCCAACTGGACCAGCCTATTGGCTCGGAGGGGGCACCCCAAGGCTGCCCGCCTACAGGAAATGAAGGCCAAAGTGGAGTGTTACGGTTGGAGTTGAACTTCTCAACCGCCAGGATCGTCTCCTCCCATTCAAGGATCATCACTCACGGCAAACACATGGGTAAATGTTTATATCCCAGAGGGGGTAAACTGAAAGCACATAACCTTCTCTTAGATGTCCCCTTACCATGTACAGGAATCCACCTCGAGGAGCCAGCCTAACAAAAGAACAACATTATAACACTGTGAATGAGAGGTATACTATGTAGTACTCTGCCTCTACCAATAGAAGTCTGCTTCCTATATTGGCCATTTCTTCTAAGATGCTAGAAACAGACCAGAAAATCATACAAAATTGTATAGCTTCTACAACAAAGATCTGCAAATACAGCAAATGTACGACATCTCTTATAATTCGTTACTCTTGCTGTCGTAATAATGAAAATATGGGGCATGTATAAATTGGAATGAATAATATTAATATTAATAATCATACACTGACAATAATTAGGCTTACTTGATAACCTTCGTGGATTTCAGGGAGGGGAAAATATATTGTATATTTGTGTCGAATGATGTATTTTCTGTATTTTTACAGTTTACAGAAGGTTTGTTTTATGTTGCTCTTTCTCTTTTATATTTTTGTTTAAAGATTAAAGTACAGAGTTTATGACCTTGGAGTGTAAGGACTGTAATATTTATTAGATAGTATGCAAATAATTATGATAAAAGTAAAGTTTGTTGGATTGAAGTTAGTTGTAAATCCATTAAAAATATTATGCTTTGTGTTTAATGTGATTTCTTGTTTAATGGATTTGTGATGTTCTTGTCGCTTGTATATGTTTTTAGGAATACATAATACTTTAAACTTGTCCTTGAACACGGCATGAATATAATGTTGATTCATTTTAAATTTAATTTTAATTGCCAGTATGGAACAAGCCTGAAAGAAAAACAAAAGAAAGTGTGATATGTAGGTAAATCATTTGTTTTCTATTTGCTTTAATGATACAGAAAGTTGTTGATTATTTAGCTTCCATGTTCTAATGTAATGGTAGCAGCACGTGGTACAAAAAGTCGTTGAGTTTGTATTGTTCTAATTGTTTTGTTTCTTTGTTGTCTATAATGTATTATAATATCTGTTTTGATTTTGAGTATATTGCAGTAACATAAATAATCCAAATTGAAAAGATTAGCCTGTAATGTTCTTGCTGGTTGAGTTGACTTTGTCTAAATACAGCCGACGCTGTAGCAGAACAAAAGTCCCAAGTTGATGCTGTCGACTGGACAAAGAGATCGAGTTTACCCGTTGAATTGAGGCTTGCTTTGATTAGCCAGCTTTTCCACTAAGTATCGTCAAAACCATTGTGTTTTCGTTTCACAGCGATTAATTCCGAGGGAGAAGAAACTTTAGGGTTAAACATAGCCTGGAAGAAGCAACTTTCGTTCCACATGCGTAGGTGCACACTCTGCGTTTTCTGTTTGTTTGTAATAATACAGATTTTGTTCATTTACGTATACATTTCATCCAGACTCATCATTTTACACTTGTCGAAACTCAGTTAAATTATGTATTACAGAACACTCGCCTGATTATTTAACTGAGCCCTCTGTTATTTGCGGGTTTGTCCATCATACTTCCATTCTTCCTCCTTGGCACAGTTGTATGTCTGCGGATTCGTACTGCTAAAAACCGGGTTTTGACACTCTTGGTGGGAATAAATAGCACAGACAGCCCATTGTGTTGCTTTGTGCTTAACTATAAACACATCCATCATACTTTTGCTTTTAGGAAAATTGGTTTTATCTGAAAATATTGTAGTCTGTCTTTGCCAGGTTTTATAATTTATTGTACTCTACTATTCTAATTTCATCAGAATTCAATATACTTTATCTTATCTATTTCATGGATATCTTTTTAAACCTCCATAGGAATATATCTTACCAATTTTAACATGTTAATGTTGCAAAGATAATTTTAAGAGGGTTTATAAAGAATTCGTATGGTACTGTGTTGTCATATTGTGATGACAAGAAACCCTGGGCCTGGCATGGCCTAGCGCGTTAAGGCGTGCGCTTCGTAATCTGAGGGTCGCTGGTTCGCGCCCGAGTCGCGCCAAAACATGCTCGCCCTCCCAGCCGTGGGGGCGTTAAAATGTGACGGTCAATCCCACTATTCGTTGGTAAAAGAGTAGCCCAAGAGTTGTCAGTGGGTGGTGATGACTAGCTGCCTTCCCTCTAGTCTTACACTGCTAAATTAGGGACGGCTAGCACAGATAGCCCTCGAGTTGCTTTGTGCGAAATTCCAAATTCCAAAACAGACAAGAAACCCACTTGAATTAAAAATGTATTCTCAAGACGGCTCGTATACGTATTAAAATTTTAATTAAAATAAATTACATAACGTTTCGACCTTCTTAAGTCATCTTCATTCAAATACGTTGTCAAATCGATTGTGAGAGTGAAAATTGTATTGTTAAAACATTTATTTAAGCGAAACTAGGATAAAATTTTTAACTGATAAGTATATTAAGGTTCAGTCTAAACAAAATACACTAATGTGTTCTCAACTTTATTCAAAATGCTGCAATTGTACTGGGAATTAAAGTTCTGATTTTTTTTTACTTACTATAAAGTTATTTTTTTACGTTTGATTAATACTGATTAAATGGACTAACTTCTCGTGTACGAGTGTTCGTTACTCACTTCCATTACAATTGTATTACACGCGGTTGATCGTACGTAAACTTAGTGGTGATGAAAATGCTCATTATTTGAATACTAAATTCTAAGGTTATTTTAATTGTCAGCTTTCACCGTACACTTATATTACTTAGTACCGTAGTTATTGTAAGATTCTTCTTCATAAGGTGAATACTTCATCATAAGTTCATTTTACTAGTGTTAGTACTAGTGATATTTAGTACCAGTAGTGATGTTTTTATAATAATATTAGTATTAAAAAAATAGCAAAATAAAAGTGAAATATGTGATACAATTTTTGATGGACTGAAATGACAAGTTTAAAGCTATGGAGTATTAGAAATGTTTGGTTGTAAGAGTAGTTAAATGATTGGATATTTTATAATTTTTAACTTCCATTTTGCTAAACCTACAAATTCCATTTAAAGTTATAGAGAGCTCAAAATTAGTTTTTTTTACTATTTGCCATAGTTATATGGTTACCAGTTCATCACTGACGTATGTTAAATGTGTAGAGAACTTGTTTAGATATGTAAAATTTTACAGAAGTTTTTTTCCAGTTATACTTTCAGTCTACTGCTTAGCTTTCTTAGACTTGTTACTGCTTAGCCTCACCACTAAACCATAATAGTACTTTTAGACTAAACCATAATAGTACCTTTTAGACTTGTTAACTGATTAGCCTGGTCACTAAACCCTAAGTCTACCTTTTAATACCAAAAAGATTTGTTACATCAAAAGAACAGATTTAAAGTGAGCAATTCTGACTCAGGTTTGTAGGAAGATTTTATGCTCAGAATCTGCTTGCAAATAATAAGTTTAATTATTTGTTGGAAGAAGTAGCAAGCACATGTTTTGGTTAATGGAAACAGCTTTGCACACATTATTCTGTGCCAAGTGCAAATGAATGATCTTTTGAAACAGGAAATTTAAGGATTTTTCTGAATCAGTTTTGTCTTAACATTATTGTAGTTAACTTATGATAATAATAAAACTTAACTAGGTTGATACAGTGTTATTTAGTAGTAGCTTCATTGTTTACTGCAAGCCAACTATTAAATATTATTTACAAACACCCTTATCCTATTTCATGTAAAATGCCTTCTCAAGACAGAGGAACTTTTTGTTTTTTACTGTTATTTCATAGTTGTTGAATTATGTGCAACTCTTGCATAATAATTTGGTGTACCATGAAATTAGAAACTATTAAACCATTCAAAATGAAAAAAAATACTTCTAAGATTTTACTTTTGTTTTGTTACTGTGTAAGATCTGTTATGAACAAAAAATTACATTCACTTTGATTTGGTTTAGATGCAGTCATGGCTGAAGGCTCGAAAAGTAACCAGCTCACCAGATCCATTTTTTGTTTGAGGTACTTATACATTCGTTCAGCTTAGCCATGTTGTTACATCACATGTTTAAATGTTAAAAATGTACACTGAAATATTTTTATATTTGTGACACTAACTTTACAAAAGTTAAATTTTCAGTAAGGATGTTAGAATGTAACTACTTTGGAGGGTGTTGATACATCTTCATCAAAATTGGCATAAAGGTTTTTAGGTCCATGGGAAGATGCATACAAATTTGTAGTTTCACCGCTTGCATTTTATGGGCATATTTTACCACTACTTCACCCACTGTTTATGGGTCTTCATCAAATTTAGGTTGAATGTTTGCTGGGTGCATGCAGATATATGTGCAAAGCTGCAGTTTCATGTCTTTAACATGTTTTATAGATGTTTTGTTTACATATAAAAAAAGGCAGCTTTTCATGTTCTAAGATAATCTATCATTAAACACATAGAATTTCCATCCAGCATTTACATAAACAAATTAAAAATGTCAAAGGTAATTGTTAGGTAAACTGAAGTGTAGGCTGTGTTATGCAGAGCTTAATTATATGGGAACAACTTTAACTATTTATAAATAAAGCATCTTGATGAATTTAGTGCAGAGTAGAAGGCCCAGACAAACAGTTATGCAAATGTATGCTAATAGCCCTAGTACACAAATTTCTGTAATAATGTGATTAGTGATTGCTTTCTAATTAAAACTGGCTGTTATCACATCTCATGTTTATTTTATTTTTTGTGTAACTATTTACAGAAATGTGCTGTGTTTTACTTGCACATGTATGCACATGCATAACATTTTTACAAGAAGGTAGTTGCACTATTTTTTTAACAACTGATATAACTTTTTCTTAAAATTAGAAATTGTTAATACATTAAAGACAATCTTGTAATCTTAGTTTTCAAGTGTAAAGTGCAAATTTTAAATGAAATTTTACTCCAGTCTGATCTAAGTACATTTCTGTCAGAATGTTTTTGTAGTAGATGTATCATGAAATATGAAAGTGATTTCTGAGCATAGTGTTTGAACACGTTTTGTGAACGATTGCTTAGTTTAAACAATGTTTGATCATAAATGTATTTAATTATTTATGTCAAATATTTGTTTTATCATAATCCTCACAATTTACAGCAGAAAATAATGAGTTATAATTATGGACATAAGATAAAGGAGGAAGTTAACTTGTTAATAACCATGAAACTTTGTTAGATGGAAAATGTTAACTTGTGTTGTTAGTAACCATGAAACTTTGTTAGATGGAAAATGTTAACTTGTGTTGTTAGTAACCATGAAACTTTGTTGAATTAAACATGTTAAGTTGCATTGTTAATAAGCATGAAACTTTATTAGATGGAAAATGTTAACTTGTGTTGTTAGTAACCATGAAACTTTGTTGAATTAAACATGTTAAGTTGCATTGTTAATAAGCATGAAACTTTGTTAGATGGAAAATGTTAACTTGTGTTGTTAGTAACCATGAAACTTTGTTGAATTAAACATGTTAAGTTGCATTGTTAATAAGCATGAAACTTTGTTAGATGGAAAATGTTAACTTGTGTTGTTAGTAACCATGAAACTTTGTTGAATTAAACATGTTAAGTTGCATTGTTAGTAACCATGAAACTGTGTTGAAGTTAAACATGTTAGATGGAAAATTGCATTGTTAGTAACCATGAAACTTTGTTGAATTAAACATGTTAAGTTGCATTGTTAATAAGCATGAAACTTTGTTAGATGGAGATGGAAAATGTTAACTTGTGTTGTTAATAACCATGAAACTTTGTTAGATGGAAGGTGTTTATCTGTGTTAGTAACCATTAATAACAATGCAACTTTGTTAGATGGAAGGTGTTTATCTGTGTGCTTAATAACCATGAAACTTTGTTAGATGGAAGGTGTTTATCTGTGTGCTTAATAACCATGAAACTTTGTTAGATGGAAGGTGTTTATCTGTGTGCTTAATAACCATGAAACTTTGTTAGATGGAAGGTGTTTATCTGTGTGGTTAATAACCATGAAACTTTGTTAGATGAAGGTGTTTATCTGTGTTCTTAATAAACATGAAATTTTATTAGATGGAAGGTGTTTATCTGTGTTCTTAATAAACATGAAATTTTATTAGATGGAAGGTGTTTATCTGTGTTCTTAATAAACATGAAATTTTATTAGATGGAAGGTGTTAATTTGTGTTCTTAATAACCATGAAACTTTGTTAGATGGAAGGTATTTATCTGTGTGCTTAATAACCATGAAACATTGTTTGAAGGAAGATGTTAATTTATGTTATTGAAATATAAACATGCTCTTCAAGCAGGTGAGTGGTTTGATACAATTAGTATCTTGTATATACTAACTTTAAGTTCCATAGTTTATCTTAGACAGTTAATTTGTTTTTAAGTGAATGAGTGACTTTAACACAGCTTATGTTCTAATTTTAGAGAGATGATGATCATAAGAAAATGTCTGGTAGAAACTGGACTTCCAGTCCCTGGCCAGTACCTCGTTCAGTGAGCTTGGTTATTGCTGTGTTAATCATTGGCATCCTACTTACAGCATTAAACGTGTACGAACTTCATCGCCTTCAGAAAGACCAAGAACGTCATAACAGTTTTCACATGAAAGAAAAGGTTAATCCACCAGAGAAGTTTCATAGCCGTGTTGTATGGGTTCATGGGAAGAAGGTTAGGAGAGAAATAAATGTTGTTAGATTTTTGTATTTTAATGTTCTGAGTTCTGTGTCTCTTCTTATAGTAAAGCATTGTTTGTGTAAATGAAGCTAACAATGAATGAATGGATGTGCAAAGAAAGGTGGAAAATAATGTCACAAAGTGTGTAAATTGTAAATTAAAACTGTCATTATTTTACACACTAAGTTTTGTAAGTGTTGGTTACACACACTGCCTCGTGGGTTTGTTTCAAACCTGTTCTGGGAACTAAGGTCTAACACCAAGGGGTTTGAATATATTTTAGTAATTTCCAGTAGAGTTATTTAAAAACTTATAGAAAGGTTTTAAACAAATAACTTTAAAACTTTCTGCTATGTTTGTGAAGGTAAGCATGTTTATTTCACTCACAATTATAATGAAACAGTTTGCATAGCAACACTAAACATTCAGAATGGAAGAGCTTACTAAATTAAAAATATTAAATTTGGTAGCTATATTTGTACTGAATAAACACTAACACGTAAATAATATCTGAATTTCAAAGTTCATTATAATTCATACCAAAGTTCATAATAAAGTAAAACTTCCATGAAAATGTTTCAAGTAATTAGTGGAAAATTTAAGTAAATCATAAAACAAAGGAAAAGCAAAACCATGCAGCCGGTGAATGGACTGAAGGTAAAGTGATTAAATGGATGTGTTTAGCTTGGAAAGGATTTAGTACTTGTCCTGTGTAAAATATTACAATGTGCATATTTTGTTAACCAGAGTGAGAAATGTCAAGTCAGCATTAAAAGGTACCTTAAAGATGTGTTTTTAGCAAATCATTAAAATCGGGCAATAACTAACATTTTAAGTACGTAAATACAAATCCTTTCAAGTTTGTCACTGATTATATGATGTTATTTCTCTTATTTTAATCTTGTTTAACCCTTAGGTGCATACCTTCTGGTCGCATCATTCAGAAAACCATCATGAGGTAATTCAGTCTCGAGCCAGTTTGCACAAGCTCAGTTGGAGCAGTATGAAGCCACGCTTGTGTGCATTTTTACTTAAAAACTTGACAGTTTTCTTTTGCAAATATTATTGATGTTTTGAAATATGCCATATTGATAATGAGAAACCATTTTCCTCAAACATCCTTCCCGTGGTTGTCTGCTTGACTTCACCAAAATCTCACTTTGTCTCACGCTTGCTTTATTAAGTTATTTTCTTCTGGAAAAGAGAGGTTCACCTTTTGAAACTTCTTGAGTTGAAGGATGTCATGTTTTGTGTTTAACTGATTTCCTAAATTTACCTGTTTTCCTAACGTCATAGAGATTCTTACATGTTGAATAAGTTGTTATATACTATTAGTATAATTATTGTTCTCATTCTAAAATTTGTTGTAATGTAATTTTTATTAAGTATAGTATTAATATAGAAATTGACCACTTCTTTTGTATGTAATTCACCAACAACAAGTAAACAAGGACTGTAGTCTGCTGCCTTGCATTATTGTTGGAGTAACTAACAACAGGTAAACAAGGACTGTAGTCTGCTGCCTTGTATTATTGTTAGAGTAACTAACAACAGGTAAACAAGGACTGTAGTCTGCTGCCTTGCATTATTGTTAGAGTAACTAACAACAAGTAAACAAGGACTGTAGTCTGCTGCCTTGCATTATTGTTAGAGTAACTAGCAACAAGTAAACAAGGACTATAGTCTGCTGCCTTGCATTATTGTTAGAGTAACTAACAACAAGTAAACAAGGACTGTAGTCTGCTGCCTTGCATTATTGTTGGAGTAACTAACAACAGGTAAACAAGGACTGTAGTCTGCTGCCTTGTATTATTGTTAGAGTAACTAACAACAGGTAAACAAGGACTGTAGTCTGCTGCCTTGCATTATTGTTAGAGTAACTAACAACAAGTAAACAAGGACTGTAGTCTGCTGCCTTGTATTATTGTTAGAGTAACTAACAACAAGTAAACAAGGACTGTAGTCTGCTGCCTTGTATTATTGTTAGAGTAATTAACAACAGGTAAACAAGGACTGTAGTCTGCTGCCTTTTATTATTGTTAGAGGAACTAACAACAGGTAAACAAGGACTGTAGTATGCTGATTAGTAATATTAGTAGGTTAATTAACAAGAAATAAACAAGGACTGTAGTGTCCTGCCAAGTTTTATTGTTAGAGTAACAAAAAAAACAAGCACCATAGTCTGCTGCCTAGTGTTATTGTTAGAGTAACTAACAACCAATGAACAATGACTAGAATGATGGCTAGTAATATTAGTAGGTTAACTGACAACAAATAAACAAGGACTGTAGTCCACTACTTTTACTGATATTTATATTACTATCTGCGAAACAGGCTCTGAAACCTCTCTTAATTGGAGATTCTTTATAAATATATATAATCCTTTTTTTACTGTATATGTATGGAGAGGTGGTAATGTGTTTATAGTAGAATAGATACATATACACAGGTGGGGTGGTAGTGAGTTTTTATAACAGAATAGATACATATACTCAGGTGGGGTGGTAGTGAGTTTTTGTAACAGAATAGATACATATACTCAGGTAGGGTGGTAGTAAGTTTTTATAACAGAATAGATACATATACTCAGGTAGTTTTATAACAGAATAGATGGTAGTAAGTTTTATAACAGAATAGATACATATACTCAGGTAGGGTGGTAGTAAGTTTTTATAACAGAATAGATACATATACTCAGGTAGGGTGGTAGTAAGTTTTTATAACAGAATAGATACATATACACAGGTCGTAACAAGTTTTTAATAGTAATAGTATAAATGTTCATTCTGTAAGATACAAATATGAACACAAGGTGAGAAAGGCAGTTATATAATACAAACACTAAGATGGTGGGTCTGTTGAAGTCCTGCACTTAACCCTTTCCATAATGCCTCAGTGGATTATACCAATTTTGTGACCCTAAGTAACCATCAGTTTCCTTACTATAATGTTTAAATTGTTTTGTGTATAGAAAAGAGATACTTTTCTTTATCTGAAAATTATTAAATATTATATGTATAATCTCTATAACCTCATATGTGAATAAACAGTTTTTATTTTACCTGCTATTTTCTCTATCCTATCTTTCAATGTTCCTGGTCTATTTGACCAAATTCGTAACCACTGTAAAAAATGTAAGAAGAATTCAGTAGTACTGTGCTGTCCTTTTTTAGTATTGATCACAAAGTACTTCTGACAGTTTTTTCAGTTGTTCATATAGTCATTTTACTGTTAATGACTGGAGTAGAAACTTGCTACAGATAAAACAATGATTTTTGATTTTGAGAATACATTAGGATAAAATTTATTGGCTTTTTGTAATACAGTGGTTGCAAGGAAAATTGCCTAAAATATTAAAACATGGGCAGAAATGTTTGTGATGTATCTCTGTACAAGCTGGTACTTAGGTTCTGTTATTTTTCCAGGGTTATAATTTAGTGCTATAGGTCTACAAAGTGTATTCAGAGCAATGACTTTGTCAACACATTTCAACATTTCTAGAACAACTCTGAATTTTCCCTTTTAATCTAATTACAAATGACTGTCAGGTGTATTTAATTTGGAATTTTCTTTTTCTGTTGATTTTAAACATGTACTTAAATAGGATTGAGTACACAAGAGGTTTCAAATTAATGGAGTAGCAGGAGGGGCTACTCTGTTGGGTTTGTTAAATGTATTGATATTTTAGCAATTCAAAAAGGTGGGAGGTTCTTGTTTTTTTTATTAAAGTTTGTCAGTGTTTTTAATTTGTTAGTCATTATCAACATTGTATAGTAAGCAATATAAAATATAAAATGACCATTAAGATGAGGATGTGCAATGTGAGACACACGAAAGGGCCCAGAATGACGAGGTGGTTAAGGCACTTGACTTGCAATCTGTGGGTCGTGGGTTTGAAATCCCATCACACCAAACATGCCCTTTCAGTTGTGGGGATATTATAATGTGACAGTCCCACCTTTTATTGGTTAAAGAGTAGCCCAAGAATTGGCAGTGGGTGATGATAACTAGCTGCCTTCCCTCCAGCCTTGTACTGCTAAATTAGGGACAGCTAGCACAGATTGCACTCATGTAGCTTTGTGCAAATTTCAAAGCAAACATGTAGAATAGATATTTACCATTTTGTTTTTAATATTTTCTACTGGATTAAGACATGAAATATTAAAACTTGAATTATAAGCTATCTTTTGATGCACAATTTATTGACATGCATTGTTTTAATAGATTGTGAAAACTAAAGTTTTGTGACATGCACTCTTTGATCCATTCTTAGTGAGGTGTAATTATCTTTGTTGAGTAGCTTTTCTCTAAAGTATAAGTACTGACACAACATTAGCATGATAGCTATATGATGTGAACAGTAACATACTAAATCTGTTATAGTGCTTCATGTAATTATATCTACTGGGTCGCTATTTGGTAAAGTACTGGTATGTCACATAAAGACAGTTATCATAGCTCTAAGGTACAACATCTGTTGTAGTACCTCACTAAATTATGTCTACTGAGTAGCTGTCCTCTAGAGTACTGGTGCTGTCACATGAAGACAGTTATCATAGCTCTAAGGTACAACATCTGTTGTAGTACCTCACTTAATTATGTCTACTGAGTAGCTGTCCTCTAGAGTACTGGTGCTGTCACATGAAGACAGTTATCATAGCTCTAAGGTACAACATCTGTTGTAGTACCTCACTTAATTATGTCTACTGAGTAGCTGTCCTCTAAAGTATGTGTTGTGTATTGGAATGAAGTAGGAGAACTGGGTCATCCTATGGTTTATTGTAACTGATTCTGAAGTTGTGATAAACTCTAAGTTATTTTATTTACTATAATGTTCAAACTCTGTGCAACATTGTTTCGTGCTTATGAACAACTGTATCATTCCAACAGTGACTTCTTCAGCTGTTTCATAGCAAGGGTGTTTGTTAGTATCAGTTGTTTGTAATCTGTCTGATAGTTGTACATCCTTTCAAAAACAGTTATTTTTGTTGATTAGTAAGTAAACAATAGTTGTAAATGAAGTGTATATTTTGTACTATAGCTAGAAACTGGGTACTTGAAACACGTGTTTGCTGTCTTTGAGAGACTAGGGTTTCAGCAAGGTGACAGTCAGTCCAAATGGGATGTTCTGTGGACCCATGACTACCCTTTCACCCAACTGTCTTCACATTTACAGAACCTAAAGCCTCATCAGAAAGTGAGTTTTTCATTGAAAAATTTAAAACCAAATATCTATATGAACAAGTTCTTTCTTTTTGTTTTTTTTAAGCTGCTCCAGAGTAACTGGTCAGTTTTAAAGTCAGGTTAAATTATTAAATGTGTTTGTTTACTGTGCTTTGTTTGTACTCATCAGTTTTAAAGTCAGGTTAAATCTTTAAATGTGTTTGTTTACAGTGCTTTGTTTGTACTCATCAGTTTTAAAGTCAGGTTAAATCTTTAAATGTGATTGTTTACTTGCTTTGTTTGTACTCATCAGTTTTAAAGTCAGGTTGAAAATCTGAAAATGTGATTGTTTACTGTCCTTTGTTTGTACTCATCAGTTTTAAAGTCAAATTGAAAATCTGAAAATGTGATTTTTTACTGTCCTTTGTTTGTACTCATTAGTTTTAAAGTGAGGTTGAAAATCTGAAAATGTGATTGTTTACTGTGCTTTGTTTGTACTCATCACTTTTAAAGTCAGGTTGAAAATCTGAAAATGTGATTGTTTACTGAGCTTCGTTTGTAGTCGTCAGTTTTAAAGTCAGGTTAAATCTTTAAATGTGATTGTTTACTTGCTTTGTTTGTACTCATCAGTTTTAAACTCAGGTTGAAAATCTGAAAATGTGATTGTTTACTGTGCTTTGTTTGTACTCATCACTTTTAAAGTCAGGTTGAAAATCTGAAAATGTGATTGTTTACTGAGCTTTGTTTGTAGTCGTCAGTTTTAAAGTCAGGTTAAATCTTTAAATGTGGTTGTTTACTGTGCTTTGTTTGTACTCATCAGTTTTAAAGTCAGGTTGAAAATCTGAAAATGTGATTGTTTACTGTACTTTGTTTGTACTCATCAGTTTTAAAGTGAGGTTGAAAATCTGAAAATGTGATTGTTTACTGTGCTTTGTTTGTACTCATCAGTTTTAAAGTCAGGTTGAAAATCTGAAAATGTGATTGTTTACTGAGCTTTGTTTGTAGTCGTCAGTTTTAAAGTCAGGTTAAATCTTTAAATGTGATTGTTTACTGTGCTTTGTTTGTACTCATCAGTTTTAAAGTCAGGTTGAAAATCTGAAAATGTGATTGTTTACTGTGCTTTGTTTGTAGTCATCAGTTTTAAAGTCAGGTTGAAAATCTGAAAATGTGATTGTTTACTGTCCTTTGTTTGTACTCATCAGTTTTAAAGTCAGGTTAAATCTTTAAATGTGATTGTTTACTTGCTTTGTTTGTACTCATCAGTTTTAAAGTCAGGTTGAAAATCTGAAAATGTGATTGTTTACTGAGCTTTGTTTGTAGTCGCTCAGTTTTAAAGTCAGGTTAAATCTTTAAATGTGATTGTTTACTTGCTTTGTTTGTACTCATCAGTTTTAAAGTCAGGTTGAAAATCTGAAAATGTTGTTTACTGTGCTGTTTGTACTCATCACTTTTAAAGTCAGTTTGAAAATCTGAAAATGTGATTGTTTACTGAGCTTTGTTTGTATCAGTTTTAAAGTCAGGTTAAATCTTTAAATGTGATTGTTTACTTGCTTTGTTTGTACTCATCAGTTTTAAAGTCAGGTTGAAAATCTGAAAATGTGATTGTTTACTGTACTTTGTTTGTACTCATCAGTTTTAAAGTCAGGTTAAATCTGAAAATGTGATTGTTTACTTGCTTTGTTTGTACTCATCAGTTTTAAAGTCAGGTTGAAAATCTTGAAAATCTGAAAATGTGATTGTTTACTGTGCTTTGTTTGTACTCATCAGTTTTAAAGTCAGGTTGAAAATCTGAAAATGTGATTGTTTACTGTACTTTGTTTGTACTCATCAGTTTTAAAGTCAGGTTGAAAATCTGAAAATGTTTACTGATTGTTTACTGTGCTTTGTTTGTACTCATCAGTTTTAAAGTCAGGTTGAAAATCACTTTTAAAGTCAGGTTGAAAATCTGAAAATGTGATTGTTTACTGTGCTTTGTTTGTACTCAGGTCAGTTTTAAAGTCAGGTTGAAAATCTGAAAATGTGATTGTTTACTGTGCTTTGTTTGTACTCATCACTTTTAAAGTCAGGTTGAAAATCTGAAAATGTGATTGTTTACTGAGCTTTGTTTGTAGTCGTCAGTTTTAAAGTCAGGTTAAATCTTTAAATGTGATTGTTTACTGTGCTTTGTTTGTACTCATCAGTTTTAAAGTCAGGTTGAAAATCTGAAAATGTGATTGTTTACTGTCCTTTGTTTGTACTCATCAGTTTTAAAGTCAGGTTGAAAATCTGAAAATGTGATTGTTTACTGTGCTTTGTTTGTACTCATCAGTTTTAAAGTCAGGTTGAAAATCTGAAAATGTGATTGTTTACTGAGCTTTGTTTGTAGTCGTCAGTTTTAAAGTCAGGTTAAATCTTTAAATGTGATTGTTTACTTGCTTTGTTTGTACTCATCAGTTTTAAAGTCAGGTTGAAAATCTGAAAATGTGATTGTTTACTGTCCTTTGTTTGTACTCATCAGTTTTAAAGTCAGGTTGAAAATCTGAAAATGTGATTGTTTACTGTACTTTGTTTGTACTCATCAGTTTTAAAGTGAGGTTGAAAATCTGAAAATGTGATTGTTTACTGTCCTTTGTTTGTACTCATCAGTTTTAAAGTCAGGTTGAAAATCTGAAAATGTGATTGTTTACTGTGCTTTGTTTGTACTCATCAGTTTTAAAGTCAGGTTGAAAATCTTAAAATGTGATTGTTTACTGTGCTTTGTTTGTACTCATCAGTTTTAAAGTCAGGTTGAAAATCTTAAAATGTGATTGTTTACTGTGCTTTGTTTGTACTCATCAGTTTTAAAGTCAGGTTAAATCTTTAAATGTGATTGTTTACTGTGCTTTGTTTGGACTCATCAGTTTTAAAGTCAGGTTGAAAATCTGAAAATGTGATTGTTTACTGTGCTTTGTTTGTACTCATCACTTTTAAAGTCAGGTTAAATCTTTAAATGTGATTGTTTACTTGCTTTGTTTGTACTCATCAGTTTTAAAGTCAGGTTGAAAATCTGAAAATGTGATTGTTTACTGAGCTTTGTTTGTACTCATCAGTTTTAAAGTCAGGTTAAATCTTTAAATGTGATTGTTTACTTGCTTTGTTTGTACTCATCAGTTTTAAAGTCAGGTTGAAAATCTGAAAATGTGATTGTTTACTGTCCTTTGTTTGTACTCATCAGTTTTAAAGTCAGGTTGAAAATCTGAAAATGTGATTGTTTACTGTCCTTTGTTTGTACTCATCAGTTTTAAAGTCAGGTTGAAAATCTTTAAATGTGATTGTTTACTTGCTTTGTTTGTACTCATCAGTTTTAAAGTCAGGTTGAAAATCTGAAAATGTGATTGTTTACTGTCCTTTGTTTGTACTCATCACTTTTAAAGTCAGGTTGAAAATCTGAAAATGTGATTGTTTACTGTCCTTTGTTTGTACTCATCAGTTTTAAAGTCAGGTTGAAAATCTGAAAATGTGATTGTTTACTTGCTTTGTTTGTACTCATCAGTTTTAAAGTCAGGTTGAAAATCTGAAAATGTGATTGTTTACTTGCTTTGTTTGTACTCATCAGTTTTAAAGTCAGGTTGAAAATCTGAAAATGTGATTGTTTACTGTGCTTTGTTTGTACTCATCAGTTTTAAAGTCAGGTTGAAAATCTGAAAATGTGATTGTTTACTTGCTTTGTTTGTACTCATCAGTTTTAAAGTCAGGTTGAAAATCTGAAAATGTGATTGTTTACTGTGCTTTGTTTGTTCTCATCAGTTTTAAAGTCAGGTTGAAAATCTGAAAATGTGATTGTTTACTGTGCTTTGTTTGTACTCATCAGTTTTAAAGTCAGGTTGAAAATCTGAAAATGTGATTGTTTACTGTGCTTTGTTTGTACTCATCAGTTTTAAAGTCAGGTTGAAAATCTGAAAATGTGATTGTTTACTGTGCTTTGTTTGTACTCATCACTTTTAAAGTCAGGTTGAAAATCTGAAAATGTGATTGTTTACTTGCTTTGTTTGTACTCATCAGTTTTAAAGTCAGGTTGAAAATCTGAAAATGTGATTGTTTACTGTGCTTTGTTTGTTCTCATCAGTTTTAAAGTCAGGTTGAAAATCTGAAAATGTGATTGTTTACTGTGCTTTGTTTGTTCTCATCAGTTTTAAAGTCAGGTTGAAAATCTGAAAATATGATTGTTTACTGTAGTTTGTTTGTACTCAGCAGTTTTAAAGTCAGGTTGAAAATTTGAAAATGTGATTGTTTTCGGTGCTTTCTTTGTACTCAGCAGTTTTAAAGTCAGGTTGAAAATTTGAAAATGTGATTGTTTTCGGTGCTTTCTTTGTACTCAGTTTTAAAGTCAGGTTAAATCTTTAAATGTGATTGTTTACTGTGCTTTGTTTGGACTCATCAGTTTTAAAGTCAGGTTGAAAATCTGAAAATGTGATTGTTTACTATCCTTTGTTTGTACTCATCAGTTTTAAAGTCAGGTTGAAAATCTGAAAATGTGATTTTTTATTGTCCTTTGTTTGTACTCATCAGTTTTAAAGTCAGGTTGAAAATCTAAAAATATGATTGTTTACTGTAGTTTGTTTGTTCTCATCAGTTTTAAAGTCAGATTGAAAATCTGAAAATATGATTGTTTACTGTAGTTTGTTTGTACTCAGCAGTTTTAAAGTCAGGTTGAAAATCTTTAAATGTGATTGTTTACTGTGCCTTTTTTGTACTCATCAGTTTTAAAGTCAGGTTGAAAATCTTAAAATGTGATTGTTTACTGTACTTTTTTTGTACTTATCAGTTTTAAAGTCGGGTTGAAAATCTTTAAGTGTGATTGTTTACTGTGCTTTGTTTGTAAGTTTTTGTAAGTATGTAAGTTTTTCATGTTACTGATCTGAGCTAAAGTTGTTTTAATTTCAGGTAAACCACTTTCCTGGTTCAGGATACATCACCAACAAAGTGAACTTAGCTACATCCATGCTCAAACACATTCCTCCAGCTTTCCAGATCCCTGCTGACAAGGAGAAACTGTTGCAGTATGTGAGTGGATTACGTACGAGTAACTCACACTTCATGCAGTAACTTAGAAATATAAACAAATTTATGTATATAGATTGATTACCTTCACCTCAAATATTCTCATGTGAGGTTTGGATAGGTGGAAGAATCTAAAACAGTAATATTAGTTGATTGTTGTCATGAGTCATAACATTTTTGGTTAATACGAACAACTTTAACTTATTCTAAAATAACAATGAAAACTCATAATGGCAATATTTCCATTACTGGAATAGTTGGAAAATGTTATCTGGAAACACTAGTTTTAATTAGTTCATGTGATAATAATCAATTTGATTAATTTCCAAGCTCTACTTGTGTATCATGATAAATTATGTTCAAGTATAGTAAATTGGTATATGCCAAGCCTTACTTATGTATCATGATAAATTATGTTCAAGTATAGTAAATTGGTATATGCCAAGCCTTACTTATGTATCATGATAAATTATGTTCAAGTATAGTAAATTGGTATATGCCAAGCCTTACTTATGTATCATGATAAATTATGTTCAAGTATAGTAAATTGGTATATGCCAAGCCTTACTTATGTATCATGATAAATTATGTTCAAGTATAGTAAATTGGTATATGCCAAGCCTTACTTATGTATCATGATAAATTATGTTCAAGTATAGTAAATTGTTATATGTATCATGATAAATTATGTTCAAGTATAGTAAATTGTTATATGCCAAGCCTTACTTATGTGTCATGATAGATTATGATCAAGTATGATTAATTGTAATGTGAATTTTTAAACAGTAACTTGCAACTGCAGTTCTGTTTCACTTGTGTAGTAAATTATGTACACAATTTAATACTAAGTAAACAGACATTCACTCCAGATTGAATACCACATTATTTTATAAACAAACATAGAACAAGAGTACAAGATTAGAAGCAGTCATTAGTTTATCTGTCCTTTTGCAATGTTAAGATAAAATAGTTTTTCTGATATATACTTGATCTGAGATCATGGTAAGTGGGAATGTACTTTCATTCTTGGCAAATTACATGGAAGAGAGTGTCCCTATAAGTTGATTGGAAGAGGAAGAGGGAACACCATGGCTAGGACAATCATTGAAAGATTGGTAATGTCTCGATTTTCAAATCTTCATGTTTAGTCTCGGGCTGAATGGGCAGGAATTTCATCTTACATAAAAACACCACCTTGTGTGGAAAGTTGGTCTGGTGATATGTATTTATAGGTAGAAGGCTTTGTGATGTATGAATAAAGCCATGGGCATTCCTTTGCATACCAACATTAATAGTCCAAGCTGCCCAAATTACATCTTTGCCATAACAGTGTATTGAGTTGCAGACAGCATTTCTTTGCCTAAGTTCAACTGTGATGATCCAGTAAACTTAGTTATGTGCAGGTGTAAATTGTGAACACTTGGTATGTGCAGGTGTGAATTGTGAACACTTGGCATGTGCAGGTGTGAATTGTGAACACTTGGCATGTGCAGGTGTGAATTTTGATAAAATATCTTTATCTTGCAGAAAGATTTCTCAGTTAGTATGACCCTCTATTGGCACAAAAATTTGCTCACCACTTGTATCTCCACTTCTTTCTGCACTTTTACATGCTAATGATCATGCACCAACTTTACACCAGTGACAGTGTGACACACCCCTCTCATAACTTGTGCTATCTCTACAGGTCACTTGCTCATTACTTCTTGATGGTCAGTCTTACTCTACAAATGTGAATGTTGCAATTTGAATTTCATTGTGCTATCTCTACAGGTCACTTGCTCATTACTTCTTGATGATCAGTCTCACTCTACAAATGTGAATGTTGTAATTTGAATTTCATTGTGCTATCTCTACAGGTCACTTGCTCATTACTTCTTGATAATCAGTCTTACTCAACAAATGTGAATGTTGCAATTTGAATTTCATTGTGCTATCTCTACAGGTCATTTGCTCATTACTTCTTGATGGTCAGTCTTACTCGACAAATGTGAAAGTTGCAATTTGAATTTCATTGTGCTATCTCTACAGGTCACTTGCTCATTACTTCTTGATGGTCAGTCTTACTCTACAAATGTGAATGTTGCAATTTGAATTTCATTGTGCTATCAATACAGGTTATTTGCTCATTACTTCTTGATGATCAGTCTTACTCTACAAATGTGAATGTTGCAATTTGAATTTCATTGTGCTATCTCTACAGGTCACTTGCTCATTACTTCTTGATGGTCAGTCTTACTCTACAAATGTGAATGTTGCAATTTGAATTTCATTGTTCTATCTCTACAGGTCACTTGCTCATTACTTCTTGATGGTCAGTCTTACTCTACAAATGTGAATGTTGCAATTTGAATTTCATTGTGCTATCTCTACAGGTCACTTGCTCATTACTTCTTGATGGTCAGTCTTACTCTACAAATGTGAATGTTGCAATTTGAATTTCATTGTGCTATCTCTACAGGTCACTTGCTCATTACTTCTTGATGGTCAGTCTTACTCGACAAATGTGAATGTTGCAATTTAAATTTCATTACTTACTTTTCCTTTTCTAATTTTTTCTTTTCAACTTTGTGATTTATGTATTCACAATGGTCACTATTTATCACTGTTGTTGCTACATTTTCAAATTTCCCTTTTATACCAGCCTCTAGATGTATCAGAAGATGTAAATGTGACTTATGGCAGTTTGTTGTTACCTTCCTGAATATGCTTTTCTGTCACGTTTTAGGAGGTCTTAATGGGTCTTCTTCACCCTTTATATCCATTATTTCCTCATGTATTATTTTTTCATTCGTCTATTACTTCCTCAGATTTCACTCGTATCTTCTTAATCTTTGTTTTTTATTGTTAATCAGATTCTGGGCTTTATACTCGTTATTTACTTCCTCAGATTTCACTCGTATCTTCTTAATCTTTGTTTTTTATTGTTAATCAGATTCTGGGCTGTATACTCGTTATTTACTTCCTCAGATTTCACTCGTATCTTCTTAATCTTTGTTTTTTATTGTTAATCAGATTCTGGGCTTTATACTCGTTATTTACTTCCTCAGATTTCACTCGTATCTTCTTAATCTTTGTTTTTTATTGTTAATCAGATTCTGGGCTTTATACTCGTTATTTTATGGCAAACGTGCTTTCAAGAGTCGATATCTTTTATCCCCCATGTATGTTGACCAAGAATGTTTTTGCTTTTCT
This sequence comes from Tachypleus tridentatus, assembly GCF_004210375.1. Taxonomy (NCBI): domain Eukaryota; kingdom Metazoa; phylum Arthropoda; class Merostomata; order Xiphosura; family Limulidae; genus Tachypleus; species Tachypleus tridentatus. The sequence continues at coordinate 168,395,463 of NC_134833.1, forward strand.
TATTCCACTTACCTATAATTCACCTCGTACCTTTTGGATTTTTTTATTCTTCAAGTGTAGGGTTTGGACCTTCATTCATCTGTTACTTTTCCGTACCTCTGGACTTTCCTGTTCATTTATTACGTTATCCATTATTGCTTGTATGTTATTCTCCCTTTGGTTGGAGTGATTCTGTAGTTTCATCACTTATTACGTTATCCATTATTGCTTGTATGTTATTCTCCCTTTGGTTGGAGTGATTCTGTAGTTTCATCACTTATTACGTTATCCATTATTGCTTGTTATTCTCCCTTTGGTTGGAGTCATTCTGTAGTTTCATCATTTATCACATTATCCATTATTGCTTGTATGTTATTCTCCCTTTGGTTGGAGTGATTATGTAGTTTTATCATTTATCACATTATCCATTATTGCTTGTATGTTATTCTCCCTTTGGTTGGAGTGATTCTGCAGTTTTATCATTTATCACATTGTCCATTATTGCTTGTATATTATTCTCCCTTTGGTTGGAGTGATTCTGTAGTTTCATCATTTATCACATTATCCATTATTGCTTGTATGTTATTCTCCCTTTGGTTGGAGTGATTCTGTAGTTTCATCATTTATTACATTATCCATTATTGCTTGTATGTTATTCTCCCTTTGGTTGGAGTGATTCTGTAGTTTTATCATTTATTACATTATCCATTATTGCTTGTATGTTATTCTCCCTTTGGTTGGAGTGATTCTGTAGTTTCATCATTTATCACATTATCCATTATTGCTTGTTATTCTCCCTTTGTTTGGAATGATTCTGTAGTTTTATCATTTATTACATTATCCATTATTACTTGTTATTCTCCCTTTGGTTGGAGTGATTCTGTAGTTTCATCATTTATCACATTATCCATTATTGCTTGTTATTCTCCCTTTGGTTGGAGTCATTCTGTAGTTTCATCATTTATCACATTATCCATTATTGCTTGTATGTTATTCTCCCTTTGGTTGGAGTGATTATGTAGTTTCATCATTTATCACATTGTCCATTATTGCTTGTATATTATTCTCCCTTTGGTTGGAGTGATTCTGTAGTTTTATCATTTATCACATTATCCATTATTGCTTGTATGTTATTCTCCCTTTGGTTGGAGTGATTCTGTAGTTTTATCATTTATTACATTATCCATTATTGCTTGTATGTTATTCTCCCTTTGGTTGGAGTGATTCTGTAGTTTCATCATTTATCACATTATCCATTATTGCTTGTTATTCTCCCTTTGTTTGGAATGATTCTGTAGTTTTATCATTTATTACATTATCCATTATTACTTGTTATTCTCCCTTTGGTTGGAGTGATTCTGTAGTTTCATCATTTATCACATTATCCATTATTGCTTGTTATTCTCCCTTTGGTTGGAGTGAATCTGTGGTTTCATCATTTATTACATTATCTATTATTGCTTGTATGTTATTGTCCCTTTGGTTGGAGTGATTCTGTAGTTTCAACATTTATTACATTATCCATTATTGCTTGTATGTTATTCTCCCTTTGGTTGGAGTGATTCTGTAGTTTCATCATTTATTACATTATCCATTATTGCTTGTATGTTATTCTCCCTTTGGTTGGAGTGATTCTGTAGTTTTATCATTTATCACATTATCCATTATTGCTTGTATGTTATTCTCCCTTTGGTTGGAGTGATTTTGTAGTTTTATCATTTATCACATTATCCATTATTGCTTGTATGTTATTCTCTGTTTGGTTGGAGTGATTCTGTAGTTTCATCATTTATCACATCCATTATTGCTTGTTATTCTCCCTTTGTTTGGAATGATTCTGTAGTTTTATCATTTATTTATCCATTATTGTTATCCATTATTGCTTGTATCATTTATCACATTATCTCCTCCCTTTGGTTGGAGTGATTCTGTAGTTTCATTTATCATTTATCTTGTTATTCTCTCAATATTGCTTGTTATTCTCCCTTTGGTTTGTATGTTATTCTCCCTTTGGTTGGAGTTCTGTAGTTTTATCATTTATTACATTATCCATTATTGCTTGTTATTCTCCCTTTGGTTGGAGTGATTCTGTAGTTTTATCATTTATCACATTATCCATTATTGCTTGTTATTCTCCCTTTGGTTGGAGTGATTCTGTAGTTTCATCATTTATCATGTTACCCAGTATTGCTTGTTATTCTTCCTTTGGTTGGAGTGATTCTGAAGTTTCATCATTTATCACATTATCCATTATTGCTTGTTATTCTCCCTTTGGTTGGAGTGATTCTGTAGTTTCATCATTTATCACATTATCCATTATTGCTTGTTATTGTCCCTTTGGTTGGAGTGAATCTGTAGTTTCATCATTTATTACCTTATCCATTATTGCTTGTATGTTATTCTCCCTTTGGTTGGAGTGATTCTGTAGCTTCATCATTTATCATATTACCCAGTATTGCTGGTTATTCTCCCTTTGGTTGGAATGATTCTGTAGTTTTATGATTTATTATGTTATCCATTATTGCTTGTATGTTATTCTCCCTTTGGTTGGAGTGATTCTGTAGTTTTATCATTTATCATGTTACCCAATATTGCTTGTTATTCTCCCTTTGGTTGGAATGATTCTGTAGTTTTATCATTTATTACATTATTGATTATTGCTTGTTATTATTCTCCCTTTGGTTGGAGTGATTCTGTAGTTTCATCATTTATCACATTATCCATTATTGCTTGTTATTCTCCCTTTGGTTGGAGTGATTCTGTAGTTTTATCATTTATCACATTATCCATTATTGCTTGTTATTCTTCCTTTGGTTGGAGTGATTCTGTAGTTTCATCATTTATCACATTATCCATTATTACTTGTTATTCTCCCTTTGGTTGGAGTGATTCTGTGGTTTTATCATTTATCACATTATCCATTATTGCTTGTTATTCTCCCTTTGGTTGGAGTGATTCTGTAGTTTCATCATTTATCACATTATCCATTATTGCTTGTATGTTATACTCCCTTTGGTTGGAGTGATTCTGTAGTTTCATCATTTATTACGTTATCCATTATTGCATGTTATTCTCCCTTTGGTTGGAGTGATTCTGTAGTTTCATCATTTCTTTTTTGTTGTCTTTCTTCTTGTTTGTCTTCTTTTTTGTGAAAAAAATGCACATTTTACAAGCACAGCTTCAATGAAGTTTGGTCCTCTTAAGTTGGGATCTTGTTTTCATGGGGTTCTTTTAGGTTTGTCTTGTTTTCATTGGGTTCTTTTACCCTTCTCTCATTACATACACTGTTTATGGTATCTTTTTATCTATCATGGGGTGTTGGAAGTTTTTCTGCCTATTTGAAAACCAAGGTTGTTTAGCAAGTCTTCATAACTCCCTTTCTTCTTATCTCTCCTGTCTGTTGTATTATTTTCTTTATTTCATCATCAGTGGAATCCTGTTTCTAAAGAGGAGAATCTGGTCTTACTTCTCCAGGGTCCCTTGTGTGAGGAGATATGGAAATTAAACATGTTTACAGTTGCTCTCTTTCCCCAAGTTTAGGTCCATTCTACTCCTATCTGCTTCCTTTATCTGGCCACATCCCTTGGATTTCTAACATGCACTGTGTTCTTCAGTAATTCCCAGGTCAGTTTGTTTCTTCATTGGAATCTTATCCCTTCCTGTGATCCACCCAGTTGGATTTGCCAGTCACTTTACCTGGGATTGTCTTCCTTTTCTCCAATTTTTATGATTTTTTTTCCCACCAAATCTGTCACCTTATCATATCCCTGGATGCCCTTTTTTATCTTCCTTGAGAAAATATCATTGGACTAGGTATCCAGGTTAATCCATTTGTTTTTTTATTTCTTTTACAACATATGTTTTAGATCCTGCTCCATGGAAGGTGCAGCCTGAAGAGGTATATTTAGTATCAATCTGCGCAATACATTCTATAACTGTGCTAGGTGACTATTATGTTGAGGTGTTTTCTATTGTGAACCTGATGTAGAAGTCCGCGTGTCGGTTGTTTTGCTCCATCTGATTGGAACTTGAAATCTTTGAGGTGAAGAAAAGTATTTTCAATCTCAACATGAAAATCACTTTCACATAAACTAGTAAAAATAAATACTGTGTATATTCATGGACAAATTTCTTTTGGTTTATTAAGTATACATCACTAAAAAATACGATATTTTGTATATGAAAGACTTGTTACTGAAAGTCTACCAAGTTTTGTGAAGATATACATATTAAAAGTTAGTAGTGTCAGAACTGTAATGGCTAAATAAGTACAAAGAGATCAAGTGGTTGGTCAGATTAACTGAGACCATGTTGAGATGGATGTGGTGTACAATTCCAGTTGCTGCTAGGTTTTGATTGATGCTGAACTTTCATTTTTGGTCGGTTGTGCCCCAGCCACTCAACACCTATGTGCAACATTAATGATTTTGAGGTCCATCCATGTATCTTCTCTTTCATTTTAGTGACACCTTTCTTGAGGGTGAAGGATACACCTAGCTCAGAATTAGTGTAATCTCCAACTGGTGGGATGTTTCTAACTTCTTTTCCACAGCACGTGGTCTTTTTTTGATACTTTTTTATCTTCTCACTGACCCTCCACCAGTTCAGTGTGTGATTCTAGCTTTTAGTGAGAAGTTAACAATTTGTAAAACTGCAAATGTATATTTGAATAGATGGCTACACATTTAATGTATTGGTTCACCTGATCATTGCCAATCTTGAAGTGATTAAAAAATGCATTATTAGAGAGGATGCTAGTTACAGTAGGGTTGCTCCTGTTGGTGAAGGGTTGCTGTATGATCATGTAGATGTGCAGAAAATAGTAGGAGTTGCAAGGTTAGTGGCAAGCAAAACACTTGCCTCATAGAGGGCAGCACTAACTGGGAAAGCATTTTGAGAGAGAGGGAAATATTCTATTTGGAAATGCATTTTCAGTTTACAAAAATCTCAACTTACGAACACTTGGTATGTGCTGGTACAAATTGTGTACAACTAATGGTATGTGTAAGATTATTTTGAGTGTCATGCTGTCACAAAATAATCTGTGAATGAATATTTATTTGTTGAATTGTGATGAGCTTTTCATTTTAACACTGTTTGCAACAACAATAAAGATGTTAAAATGTATTATATTAAGTAAGTTGAGCCTGCATCCTGAATTATTTGATGAAGAGACATGCAGTTTTAATATTATTTTTACTGTTCTACTTTCAGGCTAGACAGAACCCTCAGAAGATGTGGGTCCAGAAGAGCAACAGTCATAGGGGAATAAGTGTGCAAAAAATAGGAGATTTAGATCTGGAATCTGAAGGCACCTTTGTGCAAGAATATATTCATAACCCATTGCTAATTGATGGCAGGTTTGCCTGATTAATGGTTGTTTTTTTGTTGTTTTTTTTTGTTCATGTGCTACATTGCTATAGAGAAGGCATTTCTGTAAAAGAATTATTTATAATCATTTTATTATCAATAGCAGGTTGCTTTATTTTTTATGAAGGAGTTCTATATTCTTGTTCTAAATTGAATTTAGTACATATGAAGTCTGGAGACATATCTCTTGAATATTATATCAAAAACACAAAGTAAATGATAAGTACATTGTTGTTTTGAACTGTCTTTTTAAAACTAATATTTTCTTCTCAGAATCACATGTCAGGTTATTGTATCTGATTTTAAGGCTCTTTCTTTTCAATAACGTATACAGAATATTGTGTATATCTTCTACTTTTTTCAGAAATTTAAATTCTAATGAAAACTTTATGTGAAGTTACATTTTCTGCTGAATTTATTGAGATTCTTAAAGTAATAAAGGAATTTGATTTTGGTTTTATCATTTACTTTTATTTTCTGTTTAGTATTTTTTATTTTTTTCAGGAAATTTGATATTGGAGTTTATACTATTTTAACATCGGTAGACCCATTACGGGTGTATATATTTGAGGGAGATGTACTACTGCGGTAGGTATTATTTCAAGTATAACTTAGAAAAGCAATTGTATAATACATAGATATTTGTAACTAAAACAAGTAAAATGCTAAAATAAGCACACAATAAATAATTTAATAAAATGGGAACCAGCTATAAAATCACTGTATATTGTCAGGTTTTATTGGAGAAGGGGCTGGGATTCTTTACAGTAGGTGTCTCTGACTTGTTGGTGACAAATTCAAAGAACAGACAGCACACACTTCACTTGTTCTAAAGAAATTTTATTAAAACAAGTCAAACATATGAAGAAAAATTCTTTATATAATTTTATAGTTGTATATAAAATCAAATAATTATCTTTTTTCTTCTGTTATGACAATATACTTAGTGATATGTGCACTTGCGTTACTGTGTGGGATATCACAGTTGTATATGCATATATAGCTTTAAATAATTCTGTTTTACTTTAAAAGTACACACGTGCTGGTTTACCTACTTCATAACCCAATTGACAACACATTATTTCTTTTCTATTATTTTATCACAACAGAATCAGTGATAAATGTACTTGCATTATACCCTAGGGGTGGGTGACCACAGTTGTATCCATAGCTTTGAATAATTGTTTCCTTTTCATTCATAGTCCTAACAGGTGGGTTTAGTTACCTTAGAAATCCTTTAAGGAGACAAATTATTTTTCTGTATTTGCATTATTACAATACCACTGTGAAATTCACTTTAAATATTGGCCATTACTGCTAACTAACAATCACACAGTCCAGCTTCACTTTCATTAATTTAAATACAAGATGCTATGATGTAACAATACTCAAAGCAATCGGAAGAATACAGAAAGTTCAAGTTGTTTTATGTCAGTTTACACGAGTTAATCTCTACATACAACATACCAGGTTACATAACAAAACTTATGGTAACTATCACTTTTAACAATTTACACAAGTTAATCTCTACATACAACATACCAGGTTACATAACAAAACTTATCGTAACTATCACTTTTAACAATTTACACAAGTTAATCTCTACATACAACATACCAGGTTACATAACAAAACTTATGGTAACTATCACTTTTAACAATTTACACAAGTTAATCTCTACATACAACATACCAGGTTACATAACAAAACTTATCGGTTACATATCACTTTTAACAATTTACACAAGTTAATCTCTACATACAACATACCAGGTTACACAACAAAACTTATCGTAACTATCACTCTTAACAATTCACACAAGTTAATCTCTATATGCAACATACCAGGTTACACAACAAAACTTATCGTAACTATCACTTTTAACAATTCACACAAGTTAATCTCTACATGCAACATACCAGGTTACATAACAAAACTTATCATAACTATCACTTTTAACAATTTACACAAGTTGATCTCTACATGCAACATACCAGGTTACACAACAAAATTTATCGTAACTATCACTTTGCAACATACCAGGTTATAAACACTTGTTATCAAAAACTAGATAATCATAAAGTAATATATCACTAAATAAACACCAAGTATAATCAATAAACATTGTCTTATTTTCAGATACTTGAACAGCTCTTTGTTAAGTTTATTTCCAGTTTATCTTTGGACTTGATTTCTCTAACATTATTTTACATCAGCAGTGGCTATTGTCTTTTTTTTCATCTTCCAGTAACACTTTTCTTCATTATTTTCTGGTAAATTAAATTACTTTAGATAATAAAGCCATTGTTATAATCATTTCAACTGGTGTGGAATTTTTGAGAAAAATGTTCTTTGACTACATTGAAATGAAAAGTTTAGGAAGAAAGCAATCTGCTTCTTAATTTTACATTTAAACTCCATGAATGTGTCTAGTGAAGAAAAAGAGCAAATTTATGTAATGATGATGATGTTAAATTTATCATCAACATAACTTTGCTGGCATATGGAACTGTTGGACTACTTTCTAGCTACCATTCTTGAAGAAGGTAATAAACATATTGTTAACATAACTTTGCTGGTATGTGGAGCTGTTGGACTACTTTCTAGCTACCATTCTTGAAGAAGGTAATAAACATATTGTTAATATAACTTTGCTGGCATATGGAGTTGTTGGACTACTTTCTAGCTACCATTCTTGAAGAAGGTAATAAACATATTGTTAACATAACTTTGCTGGCATATGGGTTGTTGGACTACTTTCTAGCTACCATTCTTGAAGAAGGTAACAAACATATTGTTAATATAACTTTGCTGGTATGTGGAGCTGTTGGACTACTTTCTAGCTACCATTCTTGAAGAAGGTAATAAACATATTGTTAACATAACTTTGCTGGCATATGGAGCTGTTGGACTACTTTCTAGCTACCATTCTTGAAGAAGGTAACAATCATATTGTTAATATAACTTTGCTGGTATGTGGAGCTGTTGGACTACTTTCTAGCTACCATTCTTGAAGAAGGTAATAACCATATTGTTAACATAACTTTGCTGGCATATGGAGTTGTTGGACTACTTTCTAGCTACCATTCTTGAAGAAGGTAACAAACATATTGTTAATATAACTTTGCTGGTATGTGGAGCTGTTGGACTACTTTCCAGCTACCATTCTTGAAGAAGGTAACAAACATATTGTAAACATAACTTTGCTGGTATGTGGACTTGTTGGACTGCTGTCTAGTTATCATTCTTGAAGAAGGTAAATGTATCTTCAACACAATTAAAACACCTTATAACTTTGAAATTCAGTGGAGAGTTCATGGGCCATTAGTTTTGTCTAATGATATGTTTATTTTGCCCAGTACAGTTCCATAAGTTTGACAGTACATATTGGAATTAAATAGAGGCAAATGCTAATATCCTTAGAAAAACACACCTTGGAAATCCTGTAACATCTTTGTACCATAGAAAGTCAACTATTGTAAATTGTCTTCTAAACTTGTCCTTAATGTACAAACATTCTACATCAAAATCTTTCTTGTACTTATACACAAAAGTAAATTTCTTATTTTATTGTGAGAATGTTTCTTAAAATCATATCCTAGACATTGACTGATTCATAATTATGTTTATAGAAACTATTAGTATTAACCAGACATCTTTCTTTTTGTAACTAAGGAACTCCATATAAAACATACTTGTAGTGTTCTTGTGTTTTGAGATTGTATGTTGTTTTTTTCTAATAATTTTGTGATATTCTATTGTCTTGTAGGATCATTTTTATAATATAAATGAAATTTTGTGATGTTATTTGAAATATTGCTTTTATCAACATAATCTGTTTCAAGAATATTCTTATATTAGCTCATTTTATGTGTGAAGATTCCTTAGTGCTAACAGTATTTTTTTTTAGTAAGATTATTGTAATTGTTAGATTATGTAAGTTTTCCTAGTGTTAGATGTTTTATTACTATAATCTATATATCCTGTTTTTTAACCTTGTTATTCAAAACCCAACAAGTAATCCTCAAACTAAGGCTTTGCTGTAACAACCAGTGTCTTCAAACTGTTTGCTAACAACCCTTGATTGTAGAAAATCAATTGTACTATGTGGTTATCTTGTATCACAGATTACTTATGTTTTAAAGATATATTTCCAGTACAAATGAGAACATTATTAATGTAACCCTACTTTTGTATTAGTAGCTATAAGGTATTTCAATTTAAACATGTCTATTTATTATTTGACATATAAATTAAAATGGAATAAATATCGTTTTTTTTAGATTTTGTGTCAAAGAGTATTATCCATTTGATCCAGTAGATATAGAAACTTATGTTGTAGGAGATGATTACTTACCTATATGGAAGGTAAGTAGATGTGTACATTTTTTAATTTAGTAGTATATTAGGTATATCTGAGAAACACAGGTAGATGTGCAAGTTTTTATTTTAGTAGTACATTATGTATATCTGAGAAACACAGGTAGATGTGCAAGTTTTATTTTACATGCGTGCCATTTTTTTTTGAAACTTCGGTTTCAGCGGTTTTCAAACGACCACCGATCACCCACGAGATTCGTGTAAATTCGAGGAGAAAATATGAGCGATTTGGGGGCCGGGTAGGTGGTTTTTGAGGAGAAATTGTATTTTTTCAATGTTTATTGCGGACAAAAAAAAATCTGACCGCCATCTTGGAGGCAGTCTCGTGGTCTGGTATCGTGTGTATACCAGACGATAAAATATTCTCTACGCTCCAAAGAAACAAAAGCTATTGAAATGTTTAAAAGGAAAGATGTTCATTTTGATCCTGTAGAGAAGAGAATGTGTAAGTACATTAGATCAGCAGCTTCAAAGTATACCTCAAAGCTGAGGGAGAATCAGAAGAAAAGGGCAGAAAGGCTTGAGGCCTATGGTTCTGTGAAATCTGGCCCAGCCACCTTGGCTAAAGAAAAAGTCCAGAAAACTGCAGAGGCACAGAGAGCTGCCCATTCAGAGAAGGAGAGAAAAAAAGCTCGGAAGAGAGCACTGAAAACCCTTGTCTCGAAAAAGAGGAAAGTAGCCAAGATTGATTAAAGGAAATTAAGTGATTTGAAATTTGACTGTAATTTATGCAGCAGAGCAGAAGTTGATATCAGTGACTGAAAACATTTTATTATTATCTGCAGCATACAGTGCCAGTGGTTTATTTTAAAGCATATCATTAATTTTATTTTGAAGCAATGTCAAAGCTTTCCTTGATTTGCTGTTTCAGTTTGTATTGTGAAAGAATGAAAAATATACTGATATTGAGGTACCAGTAATTTACTGACAAGATTGTATAGATGAACAAGTTTTACTGTAGGTAGTCATGTAGAGTAATTTTAAGTAATTTGAAATTTTAATGGAATACATGCAGCAGAGCAGTAGTTGTTGATGTCAGTGACTGTACAAAATTTAATTTCTGAGGCATATCACTGATATCAGTAGTTTAATATTGAACCATATCAGTAGTTGAATTTTAAGCAATGTCATAGCTTTCCTTCATATGCTGTTTTAGTTTGTATTGTCAATTTGTGAAAGAATGGAAAATTCACTGACATTAAGGTACCAGTAGTATAATGACACAATTGCATAGATGAACAATTTGAACTGTAGGTAGTCATGATTAGTCAAAAGAGTAATTTTATGTGATTTGAAAATTGTATGGAATATATGCAGCAGAGAAGTAGTTATTGGCAATGACTGTAAAACATTTAATTGGCAGCATACCAGTAGTTGATGATGATGATGTTATTGATGACAAAAGGATAATAATGAAATGATTTGTATTTGAAATATTTACTGAGTTATTTTGGCTCCATTAACTCATATTACTAATATATTTTGAATTAGAAAAAATTAAACTGAATAAATAGCAAATAAACAATCTTAAATTGCATTTATTTACTTTTTATTTTATTTGTTAATTTTAGATATTTTGATATATCTTCTAAAAATGAATGCAAATTAAAAGAATAAATCAATCTGCTAAAACAAATGTAAATCAAAGTTATAGTTTTTTCTATTAGTTTGATTTAGTCTTTAATTTCCTTTGTTATTTTATATGATATATATTGTGTACTTTTCCAACATTGCAATGTCGAAAAACATAAGAAATTATGTCCCATATTGCACCAAATCACACCAAATAGCATCCATTTTTTAAAATTTCCCTCTATATACCTTTTCCTCTTTTTTCATAAATGTCATTGGCATGCCTGATTTTAGTACTACATTATGTATATCTGAGAAACAGGTAGATGTGCAAGTTTTATTTTACTAGTATGTATACCTTTGCAAGTTTTATTTTACTAGTATAATATGTAGATCTGAGAAACACAGGTAGATGTGCAAGTTTTATTTTACATATTTTAAGTATATTTTGTAGATCTGAGAAACACAGGTAGATGTGCAAGTTTTTATTTTACTAGTATTTTAGTAGATGTGCAAGTTTTATTTTACAGTATATTTTGTATATCTGAGAAACACAGGTAGATGTGCAAGTTTTTATTTTACTAGTACATTATGTATATCTGAGAAACACAGGTAGATGTGCAAGTTTTATTTTACTAGTATATGTATATGTAGATCTGAGAAACACAAGTTTTTTATTTACTAGGTAGATGTGCAAGTTTTTTTATTTTATTTTAGTAGTATATTATGTAGATCTGAGAAACACGGGTAGATGTGCAAGTTTTTATTTTAGTAGTATATTATGTATATCTGAGAAACACAGGTAGATGTGCAAGTTTTTATTTTACTAGTACATTATGTATATCTGAGAAACACAGGTAGATGTGCAAGTTTTTATTTTACTAGTATATTTTGTAGATCTGAGAAACACAGGTAGATGTGCAAGTTTTTATTTTACTAGTATAATATGTAGATCTGAGAAACACGGGTAGATGTGCAAGTTTTATTTTAGTAGTATATTATGTATATCTGAGAAACACAGGTAGATGTGCAAGTTTTATTTTTACTAGTACATTATGTATATCTGAGAAACACAGGTAGATGTGCAAGTTTTTTTTATTTTACTAGTATATTTTGTAGATCTGAGAAACACAGGTAGATGTGCAAGTTTTTATTTTACTAGTATAATATGTAGATCTGAGAAACACAGGTAGATCCTGAAGTTTTAGAAGTTTATGATATCTGTATATGGACCACAGGTAGATTTTGAGTTAACTGTCAAATGAAGAGACACTGGCTGTCAGTAAAATGCTTGTAGAAATGTGTTGATTACTGTACATGGAGATCACACTTAGAGGACAAGATTTCAAAACTCGTTTTCTCATGGTGATCAGAAAGTGTAATATTAAACTGTATTTGTAGAACACAGGTACATTTACATATAACTGTAATATTAAACTGTAGCTGTAAAACATATATCTACATATAACTGTAATATTAAACTGCATTTGTAGAACACAGGTACATTTACATATAACTGTAATATTAAACTGCATTTGTAGAACACAGGTACATTTACATATAACTGTAATATTAAACTGTATTTGTAGAACACAGGTACATTTACATATAACTGTAATATTAAACTGTATTTGTAGAACACAGGTACATTTACATATAACTGTAATATTAAACTGTAGCTGTAAAACATAGATCTACATGAAACTATAATATTAAACTGTATTTGTAGAACACAGGTACATTTACATATAACTGTAATATTAAACTGTATTTGTAGAACACAGGTACATTTACATATAACTGTAATATTAAACTATAGCTGTAAAACATAAACAGACTTCCATGAAAATGTATAGTTAAAGTGTAGCTGTGAAACATAGATAGATCTACATGGACCTATGTTACTAAACTGTAAACTAACTTGTATAACTTTACACTTGATATGGGAGAAAAGTTTGAACATTTTAGAAAAATAGGTTTTTGAATATTTATATGAGAGATATAGCAACTTGTACAATATTTATATGAGAGATATAGCAACTTGTACAATATTTATATGAGAGATATAGCAACTTGTACAATATTTATATGAGAGATATAGCAACTTGTACAATATTTATATGAGAGATATAGCAACTTGTACAATATTTATATGAGAGATATTGCAACTTGTACAATATTTATGAGAGATACAGCAACTTGTACAATATTTATATGAGAGATATAGCAACTTGTACAATATTTATATGAGAGATACAGCAACTTGTACAATATTTATATGAGAGATACAGCAACTTGTACAATATTTATATGAGAGATATAGCAACTTGTACAATATTTATGAGAGATATAGCAACTTGTACAATATTTATATGAGAGATACAGCAACTTGTACAATATTTATATGAGAGATACAGCAACTTGTACAATATTTATATGAGAGATACAGCAACTTGTACAATATTTATATGAGAGATATAGCAACTTGTACAATATTTATATGAGAGATACAGCAACTTGTACAATATTTATATGAGAGATACAGCAACTTGTACAATATTTATATTTATAAACTGTTCATTCTTAGATATTTTTGTCAGATTAATATGAAATACGTAGTACTGTAGTACTGGAAAATAACTTATTTGAACTTATATTGGATAAATGTATGATACATACAGGTTATGTACATAATACCTCTGGAATGGCAGTCAAACATGAACTTGCAGAATAAAGTATATTAAATAACACTATTCTTAGCCTAGTGTATGATAATATATGTTGTGGTACTTTAATTATTAAACCATAAACTGTGTTGCTTGTAGACTAAAAAAATGTTTCAACTGAACTTGGTTCCTGATAGGTTTCTTCACTCCAGAAGTATTATACTCAACTGGGGTACACAATGAAAGAATCACTGAATGCATATATTCAGTCTTTAGGTAAGTGCTGTTATCACACAGTATTGTACCTGTACAGAAGTGTTATACAAAATTGTTACACACTTTTATGTTTTTCATGTCTTCAGTTTTGAAATTACAACAAACAAATTACAAATAAAGACAACAATGTGTTCAGTTAGTTTGATTTTTACCTTAAATTTTCGGGCTGTAGATCTTTACAAATCATGATTTACCAGAAGCATTACATTGACATCTGCCATTAGAAGTGTAATGCCATCCAGTGGTTGTAGTCATGATAAACATGGGGGATTATTATTCTTCCTATTAAATTTGTGTCTTTACATTTTATTATAAGTTGAAAGAACTTTATATGAATAATTCTGTTATCCATCCATTTATTGTTCTACATATGCCCTTAATGACTAATCATGATGTGAAGTTTACATGTGATTAGTGTGTTCCTGCTAGTAACTTGTCTAATCATGATGTGAAGTTTACATGTGATTAGTGTGTTCCTGCTAGTAACTTGTCTAATCATGATGTGAAATTTACATGTGATTAGTGTGTTCCTGCTAGTAACTTGTCTAATCATGATGTGAAGTTTACATGTGATTAGTGTGTTCCTGCTAGTAACTTGTCTAATCATGATGTGAAGTTTACATGTGATTAGTGTGTTCCTGCTAGTAACTTGTCTAATCATGATGTGAAGTTTACATGTGATTAGTGTGTTCCTGCTAGTAACTTGTCTAATCGTGGTGTGAAGTTTACATGTGATTAGTGTGTTCCTGCTAGTAACTTGTCTAATCATGATGTGAAATTTACATGTGATTAGTGTGTTCCTGCTAGTAACTTGTCTAATCGTGGTGTGAAGTTTACATGTGATTAGTGTGTTCCTGCTAGTAACTTGTCTAATCATGATGTGAAGTTTACATGTGATTAGTGTGTTCCTGCTAGTAACTTGTCTAATCATGATGTGAAGTTTACATGTGATTAGCGTGTTCCTGCTAGTAACTTGTCTAATCATGATGTGAAATTTACATGTGATTAGTGTGTTCCTGCTAGTAACTTGTCTAATCATGATGTGAAGTTTACATGTGATTAGTGTGTTCCTGCTAGTAACTTGTCTAATCATGATGTGAAGTTTACATGTGATTAGTGTGTTCCTGCTAGTAACTTGTCTAATCATGATGTGAAGTTTACATGTGATTAGTGTGTTCCTGCTAGTAACTTGTCTAATCGTGGTGTGAAGTCTACATGTGGTCAGTCTGTTCCTGCTTGTAACCTGTTTAATCACAGTATAAAGTCTACATGTGCATCAGCCTGTTCCTGCTTGTAACCTGTCTAATCATAGTGTAAAGTCTACATGTGCATCAGCCTGTTCCTGCTTGTAACCTGTCTAATCATAGTTTAAAGTCTACATGTGCATCAGCCTGTTCCTGCTTGTAACCTGTCTAATCATAGTTTAAAGTCTACACGTAGTCAGCCTGTTCCTGCTTGTAACCTGTCTAATCACAGTGTAAAGTCTACATGTGGTCAGTCTGTTCCTGCTTGTAACCTGTCTAATCATGGAGTAAAGTCTACCTGTGATCACCCCCTCGATGTGGATTCCTGTATGTGGCGAGGGGACCTCCCAGAGAAGGTTCTGTACTCTCAGTTTACCCCCTCTGGGATCTAAACATCCACCTGCATGATTGCAGTGCCTGATGACCCATGAAGGGAAGGAGAAGATCCTGGTGGTTGAGGAGTCCAACTCTAAGACACCACTTTGGCCTTGAATTCTGGCAAACGGGTGGTCTTGGAGTGGCTCCCCTGAGATCATTTGGCTAGTCCATTTGGGCTAGGGTCAACTGAGTGCCAACATAGGACGTCTTCATAATGTCCAGACATTACGTCTGATACTGGTGTTCAAGTATAGTGCTCATGAAACCCTGGCATCACTGCACTGACCTTATGTGGCACTGTAGTGTTTTCCCTCGTAGGGCTTCATGGTGGGTGGGGTCAGTGAGCACCGAAATATTGTTTTTTATTGTGGATACCCCTCAAATAAAAATAAACAAGCATGACAGTATAGAGAAAAATCTGACAACTGGCAAATTATCACACATTAATGACTCTGTATGATCAAACTCACAACTTGAATCTGTCCCATGATTTTTAATTATACATTCTTCAAATGAAAACCCTTCAGGCAAATGTCTCCATTGTTTATTCAGAAGGATTTAGAAGGGCTTGCCAGCTCACCTAAATCAGTAAAAATATTACAGTCTGGGGACATTTTAGTGGAAACAGCTTCATCACAACATTCCAAACTCCTCTTGAAGTTGAAGGCCATTGGGAATATACCCATTGAGGTTACTCCTTATTCTACTTTGAATTCTTCCAGAGTAGTTATAGTTCAGAGGGATTTAAAGACCATTCCAGAGTCAGAGATCTTTGCAGGTTTCAACAGCCAAGGTGTTACAGCCTCACACCGAATTTTTACTTGTAGAGACAGGATTATGGAGCCAACAAATGTTCAAATATTAACATTTACAACATCACGACCTCCTATTACAATCAAGACTGGATATCTGAATTGTAAGGTACGTACTTATATTCCTAGCCCTGTTAGATGTTTTCATTGTTAATTATTTGGTCACTTGAAAACATCTTGACACATGCGTGTTGTGCTGGTAAAAACCATGATGCTTTTGAATACCAACTAGAACTGCATTGTGTTAACTGTAATGGTCCACATCCTTCCTATTTTACTTCTTGTCCTAAATGGGTGGAAGAGAAAGTAGTACAACGTCTCAAGACATTTCATAATATTACTTAACCAGAGGCTCGGAAATTACTATTCCCAATTCCATCTTGAACTTATGCTGCTGTAATCCATTCCAATACTACAGTAGGAGTTCCAACACTTGGACATATACTGCTGTAATCCATTCCAATACTACAGTAGGAGTTCCAACACTTGGACTTATGCTGCTGTAATCCATTCCAATACTACAGTAGGAGTTCCAACACTTGGACTTATGCTGCTGTAATTCATTCCAATACTACAGTAGGAGTTCCAACACTTGGACTTATGCTACTGTAATCCATTCCATTACCACAGTAGGAGTTCCAACACTTGGGCTTATGCTGCTGTAATCCATTCCAATACTAC
Organism: Tachypleus tridentatus; assembly: GCF_004210375.1. Lineage (NCBI taxonomy): Eukaryota > Metazoa > Arthropoda > Merostomata > Xiphosura > Limulidae > Tachypleus > Tachypleus tridentatus. The sequence goes on from NC_134833.1 coordinate 168,412,821, forward strand.
AGTAGGAGTTCCAACACTTGGGCTTATGCTGCTGTAATCCATTCCATTACCACAGTAGGAGTTCCAACAGACCTTTCTGTGCCTCTTACAGAATCACATCTTAATCTAGTACCTTCCAAAATCAACAGTTAACAAATCAGTATCTACTTCTATATCTGTCCCTACCACATCTTCCAGTCATTGCCTAACTTCAACTTGGTCAAGCCCAGGTGTTTCCATGGGGTCTTCCTCTCTTGACACCCCATAAATTAAACAACTTATTTTATTTATGAAAAAACGGCTCGTTTGGGTTGAGAAAATTTTACACAAGAGGAACGAACAACGTTTCGACCTTCTTTGGTTCACAAAGAAAGAAAAAGGTAACTGATAGGAAGCTGACCACATGTTTGAAAGGGGTTGTGTAACTGAGTGTTGGAATGTAGAGGGCGTGCTTAGATGTTTGAATATATAATTTTATATTATTTATTTTATTATTATTATTTGTTATGTCGTTTTTTAATATGGGTATAAAAGTGTTCCTTTGTATTGGTTTATTTTGGGCTTTAGGTGTTGTATAAGTAAGGCTTCTTTAATTTTGCATTTGTTCATGATTGTTTCTTTATTTAGTATGAGTGTTTTGTATGGTTATGTTGTGTTTATTTGACTTGCAGTTGCAGTTCTTGTAATTTTTAGGTTAAGAAATGATATTTGATTGCTTTCTTCCTGTTCACATGTGAAGTTAATGTTGGGATGTATAGAGTTAATGTGATTGAAAAAATTAAGTGTGTGTTCTGTAGATGTGAATCCTGCAATCGTTTCGTCTACATATCTGTACCAGTAAAGTGGTGGAGAAAATTCTGTGTTAATTGCTTGTGTTTCAACTTGTGTCACAAAAATATTGGCTAGAACTGGTGACACTGGGTTACCCATGCTTAGGCTATTTGTTTGTATACAGTTGTGGTTGTTGAACATGACATTTGTCTTCATTGTGGTGAACCGATACACAATTTAAAACAGAAATCCACCGAAAAATCGCCCATATGAGACTATACATTCCTTGGGACTCAGCACATGAAACAAAACAAAAATTCAACATACTAAGAAACCAAATAAACACAGCCATAAAACTATGCTCACCAGATAAAATTAACGATGAATTAGATAAAATAAAACAATACTTTATCCACATCAAAAAGTTTCCTCCACAAACTGTAGAAAACATTATACGCATACACGTAAACAGAAAGCAAAATCAACCAACTAAAGTAAATATACCTCAAATCAAAAAATCATGAAACCATATACTGCTGTATACCATATATTCCTGACATCAGCAAACAAATAACCAACATTTGGCAAAAACTAGTAACGAAATATGACATTCCAGTTAATACCAAATTTATTCAAAAACCAGGCACAAAACTAAGGTCTGTACTATGTAAAAACTACACTGACAAACACCACACCTTCACATCTCGACATCACTGATTAAACAACTTATTCGTTTGTGTCCTCATTCACTGGAACATATGTCTACAAACTCCAACCTGCCTTCTCGATCCATAGCAGGATCACTAGAGTGACCAACCCACATCCAGTAAAGAAAAAAAGCGTGGTTGCAAGCAGAAGGTCTCTATGCTGTATTCTCCTCCAAAATAAAGAAAAAATGGTCGCACTAATATAATGGAACTGTCAAGGTTTTCAGTCAGATGATTTTTATCATCCCAAATGTCTTTCTTTACAGGAAACATTTTTAAAACCTACTAATACAGTTACAGTTCAACAATACTCCTTATTCCAAAATGACAGGTTATGTGTCACACAAGGATATGGGGAGTAGCATTGCTGGTTGATCAACATGTGCCCACCTGGTCCTTGTCATTGAATATGCCCTTGGAGGTTGTAGCCATCCATATATATCTCTTTGGGTCGTACCATCACTGTTTGCTCTTTGTACCTTACCCCTGGAAAACATTATCATCCTTCAGACATTGATACCCTCACTGAGCAACTGCCAACCTCCTTTTTAATTTTGGGGATCTTAATGGGCATAATCCTCTCTGGGATGGTTCTGGCATTGATATGAGGGGTTGTGCTAGAGAGCATATGATCCTGAATCACAACCTGGCTCTTACATTTATTTTCATGTACCTAGTCAGTCATTTACTGCTGTAGATCTTTCTATCTGCTCCTCTTCACTTTTCACATGCTTTTCTTGGGAGGTTGACATCAATTCACAGGGTAGTGATCATTTTCATATCATATTAAGAGAGATTGGCCATGGTCAGTGCCACCTGACCCATGTGCCACAGTGGATGTTGGACCAGGCCAACTGGCCCTCTTTCACTACTCTCTTGGAACTTGATCCTGTCAATGTAAATCATCGATAGATGATTGTGTAGCAGCAGTAACTAACTGTATTGTCCAAGCAGCTGCTCAGTGCATCCCCAAAACCTTGACATCTTTCCCACGGCATCCCAGCCCTTGGTGGAGTTCTGCTTGTTCTATAATACAAAAAGCTCAGAAACATACTTGGGATAAATTTCGTATATATCCCATGCTTACAAACCACATTGCATTTCAGCAAGACTGTGCACAGGCTCGGTGAGTTAGACATCAAAACTAGAAGGAATTTTGGATTAAAGTTACCTCCAGCATTTCTTCAACTACCAGTTCAAAAGTCACATGGAATACGATCCGGAAGGTGAGTGGACAGTATATTTCTGCCCCCCTCTCTATCTTAATATTCAATGGCCATGATGTTGCTGATGCACAGAGCATTGTCAGTACTTTTGGTGAATGTTTCTCTCACGTATCTTGCTCTTCAAACACATCCCCTTCCTTCTTAGCTATTAAAATACGAGTTGAACATCTGCCTCTTTCCTTTTCAACTGATCATCCCTATAACTACAGTTGCCCTCTTACACTGGTGGACCTCAAACTTGCACTTCATCAGTCTGGCAATGCATCAGTTGGACGTTACGAGATGCTACGCCACCTTTCTTCTGCCACTCTTACTATTCTCCTGGCTGTTTTTAACCGAATATTACAGGAGAATGTCTTTCCTGATGCTTGGTGCCAAGCTATTGTACTCCCTATTCTTAAACCTGGGAAGGATCCAAAGATTCCTACAAATTACCGTCCCATTGCTTTGACGAGTTGTCTCAGTAAGAGTTTAGAGAGGATGATTAATGCTTATCTTGTTCCTTGAATCAAACAACCTTCTCTCACCCACTCAGTGTGGGTTCTGAAGATAATGCTTCACGATATACCACTTAATTTGTCTTGAAACATCAATTAGAGAAGCCTTTTTGAAGCGACAACATTTTGTTTCTATTTTTTTTTATTTAGAGAAAGCTTATGATACAACATGGATATATGGCATCTTGTGAGACCTTCACTCATACGGATTGCATGGCAATTTGCCACTTTTTACCAAGTATTTTTTAATGAACTGCCACTTCCAGATCCATGTAGGCTTTCCCGTTTTTTCCCACAGGGCTGTGTTCTGAGTGTCACACTTTTCATTATAAAGATAAATGCCATCAGTGAACAGCTACCCCTACACTTGCAAATAGTCTTTTCTTTGATGAATTTCACATCTCATGTCAGTCATCAAAAATAAGGTTTACTGAGCAGCAGATACAAACTGCAATCAATCATATACTTAATTGGACTACAGAAAATGGTTTTCAACTTTCTCTTTTCAAAACTGTATGTGTACACTTCTGCCACCAACAGGGTATTCATCCGGATCCAGATCTTCGTATTGGTGATGCTGTACTTCCTGTTGTCCCTGAGGCAAAGTTCTTAGGTCTTATATTTGACTGTAAATTAAATTTTATTTTGTATATCAAGCAACTTTGTGTCAAAAGAAAGAGAGCACTGAACATCCTCCATGTCCTCTCTTCCACCTCTTGGGGAGCAGATCAACACTCCATGCTTAAAATTTATTGTGCCCTTATCCGATCCAAACTTGACTATGGGTCTGTGGTTTATCGTTCTGACAGAACCTCAGCACTGAAGATGTGGGATCCTATCCACCGTCAGGGGATTCGGCTTTGCTCTGAGGCCTTTCATACTTCTCCAGTCCAAAGTTTGTATGTGGAGTCCAATGAACCCCCTCTGTATATTCGTCATTTGCAACTGTCTCTTATGTATGCTTCTAAACTTCACTCTGTACCACAGCATCCTACTTGGGGATGTGTTTTCCATTCTCAGTGGGCCACACTTTTCTATAATAGAAAATCTGCCATTTTTGTTTTTAGCCTTTATATTCAGGCACAATCAGAAAAATTGAATATGTCTTTGAAGAGCATAGCAGTATCAACAGTTTGGCCACTTCCACCATGGCTAATTAGTATCCTCAACTGTGACCTATCTTTGAGTCATCTGAGGAAGGCCGGTACTTCCGATTGGAAATATAGTTCTTTATTTGCTTAACATCTTTCAAATGGTCCATCCATTCCCATATATATATAGACAGTTCAAAATCAGGTGACTCTGTAGTTTCTGCCATGGTTTGTTACAGTTCAGTTGTAGCACACAGAATTCCCTCTACAGTTTGGTTGTAGCACACAGAATTCCCTCTACAGTTTCTGTGTTAACTGCCAAATTGTATGCTATTTATCTTGTCCTGAATCATGTTTAAACTATGCAATATATGAATTGTATGATCTATACTGATTCACTCAGCTGTCTATTGGCTCTGATATCATTCCATGTTAGTTACCATCCTATTCTTATCAATATCCAAAATAAACTGGCCAATCTCTCTCTATTATCTATCTCTGTTCAGTTTCTTTGGATACCAGATCATGTTGGTATTCATGGGAATGAGATAGCTGACAGAGTGGCAAAGTCCATCTGCTCTGGCTCTATCACCACCGTCCTTGTTCCATACATAGACTATGGTCCAGTTATCAAAACCCAACTTTTTACCAGTTGCCCTGGAGTGAAATAATAAGCTTTTTCAAATCAAGCCTTCTTTAGCTCTTTGGCCATCTTGTTTCTGTAAAGATTGAATGGAGGAAGTTGTTTTGGCTACACATTGGTCTCAGTTTTTTAACTCACCACTTCCTTTTATCTGGTACTGATGTACCAATGTGTGGTCTGTGTGGCACTCAGGTCACAATCATACATATTTTATTATCATGTTGTCGTTACAACAAAGAACGATGATGACATTTTAAACATGTTTCTAAGGTAGGTTTGCCCTTGACATTCACCAATGTCATAGGTGATACTGGCTGTCTCGCTTATGTTTTTACATTTTTAAGAGCCATTGGTCTTTTTAACTTAATTTAAGGTTTTTATTGAACTATGTACTGTTTTAGCATGATTTTTACAAATTTTGACCTGAACCCAGGACTGGAAAGGCCAACTTCAGGTGACTGACGGCAAGTTTGAACTTAATGCTTCAGTCTTCTATACCATTATAGTATACTACATCTTGTTTGGCACAGATAGCCTAGTAGCTTTGTGCCAATAAACATGAAATACCTACCTACCTACATATGATCAGCCTCTTCCTCCTTTTAAATTGTCCTAATCATGGTGTGAAGACTACATGTAATCAGTTTGTTCTTGCTTGTAACTTGTCTGGTCATGGTGTGAAGCCTACATGTAATCAGTTTGTTCTTGCTTGTAACTTGTCTAGTCATGACGTGAAGCCTACAGGTGATCAGTTTGTTCTTGCTTGTAACTTGTCTAGTCATGATGTGAAGCCTACAGGTGATCAGTTTGTTCTTGCTTGTAACTTGTCTAGTCATGGTGTGAAGCCTACATGTAATCAGTTTGTTCTTGCTTGTAACTTGTCTAGTCATGGTGTGAAGCCTACATGTAATCAGTTTGTTCTTGCTTGTAACTTGTCTAGTCATGGTGTGAAGCCTACATGTAATCAGTTTGTTCTTGCTTGTAACTTGTCTAGTCATGGTGTGAAGCCTACATGTAATCAGTTTGTTCTTGCTTGTAACTTGTCTAGTCATGATGTGAAGCCTACAGGTGATCAGTTTGTTCTTGCTTGTAACTTGTCTAGTCATGGTGTGAAGCCTACAGGTGATCAGTTTGTCCTTGCTTGTAACTTGTCTAGTCATGGTGTGAAGCCTACAGGTGATCAGTTTGTTCTTGCTTGTAACTTGTCTAGTCATGGTGTGAAGCCTACATGTAATCAGTTTGTTCTTGCTTGTAACTTGTCTAGTCATGGTGTGAAGCCTACAGGTGATCAGTCTGTTCCTGTTTGTATTTTGTCTAAATATGTATAAAGTTTAGAAGTGATCAGTCTGTTGCTGCCAGTGACTTGTCTAATTGTAGTGTGAAGTCTACACGTGATTAGCCTATTCTTAATTGTAAGTTGTGTAAATGTGTGTAAAGTCTAGATGTGATCAGTCTATTGCTGCCAGTGACTTGTCTAATTGTAGTGTGAAGTCTACACGTGATTAGCCTATTCTTAATTGTAAGTTGTGTAAATGTGTGTAAAGTCTAGATGTGATCAGTCTGTTGCTGCCCGTGACTTGTCTAATTGTAGTGTGAAGTCTACATGTGATTAGCCTATTCTTAATTGTAAGTTGTGTAAATGTGTGTAAAGTCTAGATGTGATCAGTCTGTTGCTGCCAGTGACTTGTCTAATTGTAGTGTGAAGTCTACATGTGATTAGCCTATTCTTAATTGTAAGTTGTGTAAATGTGTGTAAAGTCTAGATGTGATCAGTCTGTTGCTGCCCGTGACTTGTCTAATTGTAGTGTGAAGTCTACACGTGATTAGCCTATTCTTAATTGTAAGTTGTGTAAATGTGTGTAAAGTCTAGATGTGATCAGTCTGTTGCTGCCCGTGACTTGTCTAATTGTAGTGTGAAGTCTACACGTGATTAGCCTATTCTTAATTGTAAGTTGTGTAAATGTGTGTAAAGTCTAGATGTGATCAGTCTGTTGCTGCTAGTGACTTGTCTAATTGTAGTGTGAAGTCTACATGTGATTAGCCTATTCTTAATTGTAAGTTGTGTAAATGTGTGTAAAGTCTAGATGTGATCAGTCTGTTGCTGCCAGTGACTTGTCTAATTGTAGTGTGAAGCCTACATGTGTTCAGTGTATTCCCACTAGTAATAATTTGATCAGTTCTAGGATACTGCTATCTTCCACAGTCATTACTATAAGTACCAGTCACCAGTATTGTTACCTGTATATTTCCTGGTCTACAGTATAATTATATTTAACTGACCCTGGACTAGTCTATGGAAAGTACCTACATTGTTGTATTTACATACACAACTCGGTACTGCCTTTAGAAATTATATGGGGGCTTTATCAAATATTTGTCGTTTCAATAATTAATGAATATTTAGTGCCAAAATTTAAATTAAATACAAATGCTGTATAACAATATTTTTTATACCTTTAACAAAATATGTACTGCAGATATGGAAATGTTGCTGATTTTGCTTATTAGCAATCCACATTGGTTTACATTGTTGGTCAGCTTAGAAGCCCTTCGGTTTATAGGTACATCCTGTACATGACTATAATATATCCTGAAAACATAACTGGGATACACAGTAAATAGCTTCAGGCTGTACATAAGTATGTCCTGACATCATAACTGGAATACACAGTAAATAACTTCAGGCTGTACATAAGTATGTCCTGAAAACATAACTGGAGTACACAGTAAATAACTTCAGGCTGGACATAAGTATGTCCTGACATCATAACTGGAATACACAGTAAATAACTTCAGGCTGGACATAAGTATGTCCTGACATCATAACTGGAATACACAGTAAATAACTTCAGGCTGGACATAAGTATGTCCTGACATCATAACTGGAATACACAGTAAATAACTTCAGGCTGGACATAAGTATGTCCTGACATCATAATGTTCAGTACATTTTCTGTGATTCTCCTTTTATTTACACAAAAGTGCTTGAAATTAACATGTGACATGAAATGACCTTTCTTTTCTGTTTCTTTTATTTGTTAGACATGTTTCAGTGCTGAATACAAGGCATTATCTAGTGGTGTAAAAGTTTGTTTTAAATAGTTTATAAGTAAATTACTTGAGATATAATATTGTTTCTTTCAGGAAAACAGTCGTCCAAGATATGGTCTCAGATCAAAGAAGCAGTGCAGAGTGTATATTTTGAGAAAGAGAAAACTATGATTAGATCTGCAAAAAAGTTTAGAAACACAAGGTGCGACTTCATCAAGAAATAAGTATTTACCTAACATTATAATTACTTTTCTAGTTGCATTAAACTGAATTATTAATTGTAAATGTATGATGAAGCACAAAACAGCATACAAATTACAACAAATTTGAGCTTGCCAGTGAGTATCATGAAACATGCAAACCTCTTTCAGAAGTAAAAGTCACAAAGAATAAGAGTTTCTACTTTCAGTATAAAGAACAAGAAAACACACACAAATCCAGTAATTCTTCACAAAGAATATTAAAAAAATTGAATTCTAACTTGTGTAGTATAGTTTTCTGAACTAACGTTTTCCTAATATTTAAAGGTCCTGTAAGAGGGATTATTATGTATGTGTACTTGTAGCATGAATAACGTAACGAATGAATGAAACAGGTGTGTTCAAATGGTTTCTCAAAATAACACAAGGGGGACACCAGATGTGTTTTGTTCACTTTTACCACCATCATTATTCTCTCCTGCATGTGGTAGACTTTCTTGTGTTATTTCACAACTGTGTAGTATTGTTGATTAAATTACATGTAGAATTGTTGTTAGTTATACATAGAATTGAGTTAGTTACATGTAGTATTGTTGATTAAATTACATGTAGAATTGTTGTTAGTTATACATAGAATTGTTGAGTTAGTTACATGTAGTATTGGTAAGTAAATTACATGTAGAATTGTTGTTAGTGATACATAGAATTGTTGAGTTAGTTACATGTAGTATTGGTAAGTAAATTACATTTAGAATTGTTGAGTTAGTTACATGTAGTATTGTTGAGTAAATTACATGTAGAATTGTTGTTAGTTATACATAGAATTGAGTTAGTTACATGTAGTATTGTTGATAGTTATAGATAAAATTGTTGAGTTAGTTACATGTAGAATTGTTGTTAGTTATACATAGAATTGTTGAGTAAATTACATGTAGAATTGTTGTTAGTTATATATAGAATTGTTGAGTTAGTTACATGTAGAATTGTTGCTAGTTATACATAGAATTGTTGAGTAAATTACATGTAGAATTGTTGTTAGTTATATATAGAATTGTTGAGTAAATTACATGTAGAATTGTTGTTAGTTATATATAGAATTGTTGAGTAAATTACATTTAGAATTGTTGTTAGTTATATATAGAATTGTTGAGTAAATTACATGTAGAATTGTTGTTAGTTATATATAGAATTGTTGAGTAAATTACATGTAGAATTGTTGTTAGTTATATATAGAATTGTTGAGTAAATTACATGTAGAATTGTTGTTAGTTATATATAGAATTGTTGAATAAATTACATGTAGAATTGTTGTTAGTTATACATAGAATTGTTGAGTTAGTTACATGTAGAATTGTTGTTAGTTATACATAGAATTGTTGTAAGTTATACATAGAATTGTTGTAAGTTATACATAGAATTGTTGATGTAGTTACATGTAGAATTGTTGAGTAAATTACATGTAGAATTGTTGAGTAAATTACATGTAGAATTGTTGAGTAAATTACATGTAGAATTGTTGAGTAAATTACATGTAGAATTGTTGAGTAAATTACATGTAGAATTGTTGAGTAAATTACATGTAGAATTGTTGAGTAAATTACATGTAGAATTGTTGAGTTAGTTACATGTAGTATTGTTGTTTGTTATATATAAAATTGTTGAGTTAGTTACATGTAGTATTGTTGTTTGTTATATATAAAATTGTTGAGTTAGTTACCTTTAGAATTGTTGAGTTAGTTACATGTAGTATTGTTGAGTAAATTACATGTAGAATTGTTGTTAGTTATACATAGAATTGAGTTAGTTACATGTAGTATTGTTCATTAAATTACATGTAGAATTGTTGTTAGTTATACATAGAATTGTTGTTTGTTATATATAAAATTGTTGAGTTAGTTACCTTTAGAATTGTTGTTAGTTATACATAGAATTGTTGAGTAAATTACATGTAGAATTGTTGTTAGTTATATATAGAATTGTTGAGTTAGTTACATGTAGAATTGTTGTTAGTTATACATAGAATTGTTGAGTAAATTACATGTAGAATTGTTGTTAGTTATATATAGAATTGTTGAGTTAGTTACCTTTAGAATTGTTGTTAGTTATACATAGAATTGTTGAGTAAATTACATGTAGAATTGTTGTTAGTTATATATAGAATTGTTGAGTTAGTTACATGTAGAATTGTTAGTTATACATAGAATTGTTGTCAGTTATACATAGAATTGTTGTAAGTTATACATAGAATTGTTGTAAGTTATACATAGAATTGTTGTAAGTTATACATAGAATTGTTGATGTAGTTACATGTAGAATTGTTGAGTAAATTACATGTAGAATTGTTGATGTAGTTACATGTAGAATTGTTGAGTTAGTTACATGTAGTATTGTTGTTTGTTATATATAAAATTGTTGAGTTAGTTACATGTAGAATTGTTGAGTTAGTTACATGTAGTATTGTTGAGTAAATTACATGTAGAATTGTTGTTAGTTATACATAGAATTGAGTTAGTTACATGTAGTATTGTTGATTAAATTACATGTAGAATTGTTGTTAGTTATAGATAAAATTGTTGAGTTAGTTACATGTAGAATTGTTGTTAGTTATACATAGAATTGTTGAGTAAATTACATGTAGAATTGTTGTTAGTTATATATAGAATTGTTGAGTAAATTACATGTAGAATTGTTGTTAGTTATATATAGAATTGTTGAGTAAATTACATGTAGAATTATTGTTAGTTATATATAGAATTGTTGAGTAAATTACATGTAGAATTGTTGTTAGTTATATATAGAATTGTTGAGTAAATTACATGTAGAATTGTTAGTTATATATAGAATTGTTGAGTAAATTACATGTAGAATTGTTGTTAGTTATACATAGAATTGTTGAGTTAGTTACATGTAGAATTGTTGTTAGTTATACATAGAATTGTTGTCAGTTATACATAAATTGTTAGTTATACATAGAATTGTTGTTAGTTATACATAGAATTGTTGTAAGTTATACATAGAATTGTTGATGTAGTTACATGTAGAATTGTTGAGTAAATTACATGTAGAATTGTTGAGTTAGTTACATGTAGTATTGTTGTTTGTTATATATAAAATTGTTGAGTTAGTTACCTTTAGAATTGTTGAGTTAGTTACATGTAGAATTGTTGAGTTAGTTACATGTAGAATTGTTGAGTTAGTTACATGTAGAATTGTTGAGTTAGTTACATGTAGAATTGTTGAGTTAGTTACATGTAGAATTGTTGAGTTAGTTACATGTAGAATTGTTGTTAGTTACATGTAGTATTGTTGAGTAAATTACATGTAGAATTGTTGTTAGTGATACATAGAATTGTTGAGTTAGTTACATGTAGTATTGTTGAGTTAGTTACATGTAGAATTGTTGTTAGTGATACATAGAATTGTTGAGTTAGTTACATGTAGTATTGTTGAGTAAATTACATGTAGAATTGTTGTTAGTTATACATAGAATTGTTGAGTAAATTACATGTAGAATTGTTGTTAATTATACATAGAATTGTTGATTTAGTTACATGTAGAATTATTGTTAGTTACATGTAGTATTGTTGTTAGTTATACAAAGAATTGTTGAGTTAGTTACATGTAGTATTGTTGAGTAAATTACATGTAGAATTATTGGTAGTTAGTCACATGTAGAATTGTTGAGTAAATTACATGTAGAATTGTTGTTAGTTATACATAGAATTGTTGAGTAAATTACATGTAGAATTGTTGTTAGTTATACATAGAATTGTTGACCTAGTTACATGTAGTATTGTTGAGTAAATTACATGTAGAATTGTTGAGTAAATTACATGTAGAATTGTTGTTAGTTATACATAGAATTGTTGACTTAGTTACATGTAGTATTGTTGAGTAAATTACATATAGAATTGTTGTAAGTTATACATAGAATTATTGAGTTAGTTACATGTAGAATTGTTGTTAGTTATACATAGAATTGTTGTAAGTTACATGTAGAATTGTTGAGTAAATTATATGTAGAATTGTTGTTAGTTACATGTAGTATTGTTGATTAAATTACATGTAGAATTGTTGTTAGTTATACATAGAATTGTTGTCAGTTATACGTAGAATTGTTGTCAGTTGTACATAGAATTGTTGTCAGTTGTACATAGAATTGTTGTCAGTTGTACATAGAATTGTTGTCAGTTGTACATAGAATTGTTGTTAGTTGTACATAGAATTGTTGTCAGTTGTACATAGAATTGTTGTTAGTGATACATAGAATTGTTGTTAGTTGTACATAGAATTGTTGTTAGTTGTACATAGAATTGTTGTTAGTGATACATAGAATTGTTGAGTTAGTTATACATAGAATTGTTGAGTAAATTACATGTAGAATTGTTGTTAGTTATACATAGAATTGTTGAGTTAGTTACATGTAGAATTGTTGAGTTAGTTACACGTAGAATTGTTGTTAGTTACACATAGAATTGTTGAGTAAATTACATGTAGAATTGTTGTCAGTTATACATAGAATTGTTGTCAGTTATACATAGAATTGTTGTCAGTTATACATAGAATTGTTGTCAGTTATACATAGAATTGTTGTCAGTTATACATAGAATTGTTGTCAGTTGTACATAGAATTGTTGTCAGTTATACATAGAATTGTTGTCAGTTATACATAGAATTGTTGTTAGTTGTACATAGAATTGTTGTTAGTTGTACATAGAATTGTTGTTAGTTGTACATAGAATTGTTGTTAGTTGTACATAGAATTGTTGTTAGTTGTACATAGAATTGTTGAGCTAGTTACATGTAGTATTGTTGGTAGTTATACATAGAATTGTTGAGTTAGTTACATGTAGTATTGTTGTGTTAGTTATACGTAGAATTGTTGTTAGTTATACATAGAATTGTTGAGTTAGTTACACGTAGAATTGTTGTTAGTTATACATAGAATTGTTGAGTAAATTACATGTAGAATTGTTGTTAGTTATACATAGAATTGTTGAGTTAGTTACATGTAGAATTGTTGTTAGTTACATGTAGTATTGTTGAGTTAGTTACATGTAGAATTGTTGTTAGTTATACATAGAATTGTTGACTTAGTTACATGTAGTATTGTTGAGTAAATTACATGTAGAATTGTTGGTAGTTATACATAGAATTGTTGACTTAGTTACATGTAGAATTGTTGTTAGTGATACATAGAATTGTTGAGTTAGTTACATGTAGTATTGTTGAGTAAATTAAATGTAGAATTGTTGTTAGTTATATATAGAATTGTTGACTTAGTTACATGTAGTATTGTTGAGTAAGTTACATGTAGAATTGTGGTCAGTTATACATAGAATTGTTGAGTTAGTTACATGTGGTATTGTTGAGTTATATGTAGTATTGTTGAGTTAGTTACCTGTAGGATTGTTTTACTGAACAAGTAATTGTAAATTTGGAGAAACATTTGTTAGATAAATATTAGGAGTAAAAGTAAAAACTTGGATATTATTTTTTTCTTTTGATCTGTGATATTTATTAGTTGAAAGTTTTGGAGTGTTTTTTGTGTAGACCTGAATGTTTCTTTTTTCACAGAAATTTTTTTGAAATGGTGAGATTTGACTTTGTTGTTGATGGAGATCTTAATGTGTTCATTATGGAAGTAAGTAGTTGTTAAAATATTTTGTGAATTTGTCGTTTTTCAATGATAAAACATGAATTGATGCTATTTATTTATTAAAATTAATTAACTAATGTTGTTAGTACCATTTGTAGTTTCAGGATAACACAATCCTACTTTTGAAACACTTAAGGATGGCACCTTTATAAATGTATCTGGTACAAACATTTGGGTGAGAATAATTTCTTGTTTATTCTGGACTTGTGGCACAATGGTGTCTGGTCACTTCTTGTGACTTATGACAACATTTTTAATATATATTGAAGTGTTATTATCTGTCAGTAGCTATTTAAAACATCTTTTAAAGATAAATATTAATTATCTGCTGAAATTTCCATGTTTCTCCCTCTTGCCAGTTTATGGGTAGAACTATTTATATATCTCTGGTGCATAAAAGTTGAAACGTATATGTTTCTGTCTTGTCTTTTGTTTTAATAGTAGAACAGTTACAGTAGTTACATACTGAAATGATTATTGTGGTGTTGATACATCTGTGTATTAAATAACACGATGTGTAATATTTAAAACTTCATGTAGCTTTGTGAGATATTGTTGATGAATCATTTCAGGCAAACATGTCTCCCAACCTCTCTTCGGCTCACTTTCCTGAAAACAAACTTCTATATGAACAGGTTATATTTAATGTTCTGAGTTTAGTTGGCGTTGGATACCTTTTTCAAACTGATTCTCTGAAAACAAAGTAAGTGCTCATTTTTTACATGTGTAACAAGAAAATGTGGAGAAATTAGTGATAAAAGGAGTGAACCAGTAATGTAGATCAGAAGCAAAATGTAAGTTAAAAGTTACTTTATGGCATAAAAGTGAAGGTCAGTACTCGTTAAATCTTGTACATCAAATGATTATAATGGATTAAAACAAGAGTTAGATACCTTGCTGTTTTTAGTGTTGTGGTTTAGGATATTTAAGTTCCTATTAAAACTAAATACTAAAAATATAAAATAATCTTTGAAAGTATAAATTTATTGATATGATTGAAGCATATTGTAAACCTTCCAAGTAGGGCATACTGGACACCACATAAAAACATATCCAAATGTATTTCTATCCTTATAATTAGAGCATGCTGGACACCAGATTAAAACTTATCCAAATCTATTTCACATCTTATAACCATAAAATGCTTAAACCTAGATAAAAGTAGTTTCCAAATATGTTCAAGTTTAATGGTCATGGTGTGCTGAATCTATTATGGCCCTGGCTGTTTGCTTGTGGTTAAACTTCTGTTATAACCCTGACTATTTACTTGTGGTTAAACTTCTATTATGGCCCTGACTATTTACTTGTGGTTAAACCTCTCTTATGGCCCTATTTACTTGTTGTTAAACTTCTGTTATAGCCCTGACTATTTACTTGTGGTTAAACTTCTATTATGGCCTTGACTATTTACTTGTGGTTAAACTTCTATTATGGCCTTGACTATTTACTTGTGGTTAAACTTCTATTATGGCCCTGACTATTTACTTGTGGTTAAACTTCTATTATGGCCCTGACTATTTACTTGTGGTTAAACTTCTATTATGGCCCTATTTACTTGTGGTTAAACTTCTGTTATGGCCCTGACTATTTACTAGTAGTTGAACTTCTATTATGGCCCTGACTATTTACTTGTGGTTAAACTTCTATTATGGCCCTATTTACTTGTGGTTAAACTTCTGTTATGGCCCTGACTATTTACTAGTGGTTAAACTTCTGTTATGGCCCTGACTATTTACTAGTGGTTAAACTTCTATTATGGCCCTGACTATTTACTTGTGGTTAAACTTCTATTATGGCCCTATTTACTTGTGGTTAAACTTCTGTTATGGCCCTGACTATTTACTTGTGGTTAAACTTCTATTATGGCCCTGACTATTTACTTGTGGTTAAACTTCTGTTATGGCCCTGACTATTTACTTGTGGTTAAACTTCTGTTATGGCCCTGACTCTTTACTAGTGGTTAAACTTCTATTATGGCCCTGACTATTTACTTGTGGTTAAACTTCTATTATGGCCCTGACTATTTACTAGTGGTTAAACTTCTATTATGGCCCTGACTATTTACTAGTGGTTAAACTTCTACTATGGCCCTGACTATTTACTTGTGGTTAAACTTCTGTTATGGCCCTGACTATTTACTTGTGGTTAAACTTCTATTATGGCCCTATTTACTTGTGGTTAAACTTCTGTTATGGCCCTGACTATTTACTAGTGGTTGAACTTCTATCACAGCCCTGCTATTTAGTGGTGGTTTAACTCCTATTACAACTCTGACTATTTATTATACATGTCATATACCTGGGGTATTAATTACTTTTAAAAATAAACTTGATGTGTAACTAAGCTAGTTTTATGTTCTTCAAGATCATCAGACGAAACAAACATGGTGGTTTCCGATAGAGATATTCAAGTATTTGCCCACGATTGTGTTCTGGACAGTTGTAAATACTCTTGTCAAGGGGTAAGAAGTTTCTCTGTATTAGAATAATACAAAATGTTTATTGTGTTCTGGACAGTTGTAAATACTCTTGTCAAGGGGAAAGAAGTTTCTCTGTATTAGAATAATACAAAATGTTTATTGTGTTCTAGACAGTTGTAAATACTCTTGTCAAGGGGTAAGAAGTTTCTCTGCTATAGAATAATACAAAATGTTTATTGTGTTCTGGACAGTTGTAAATACTCTTGTCTAGGGGTAAGAAGTTTCTCTGCTATAGAATAATACAAAAATGTTTTTGTTCATTATGGCATTGTTACAATAATTACATCACTTTTATTGTACATTATTGTTAAGTTTTCTGATATTAGCTGATAGAACTACTTGTATCTGATATTGTTTAACCTAACTCGTATCATGACATGATATAGAGAACTACTTGTATCTGATGTTGTTTAACCTAACTCGTATCATGACATGATATAGAGAACTACTTGTATCTGATGTTGTTTAACCTAACTTGTATCATGACATCATATAGAGAACTACTTGTATCTGATATTGTTTAATTTAACTCGTATCATGACATCATATAGAGAACTACTTGTATCTGATATTGTTTAACCTAACTCATATCATGGCGTGATGTAAAGGACTTTTATTTGATATTGTTTAATTTAACTCGTATCATTGGGTGATGTAAAGAAGGACTTTTATTTGATATTGTTTAATTTAACTCGTATCATGACGTGATGTAAAGAAGGACTTTTATTTGATATTGTTTAATTTAACTCGTATCATGACGTGATGTAAAGAAGGACTTTTATTTGATATTGTTTAATTTAACTCATCATGACGTGATGTAGAGAAGGACTTTTATTTGATATTGTTTAATTTAACTCGTATCATGGCGTGATGTAAAGGACTTTTATTTGATATTGTTTAATTTAACTTGTATCATGACATCATATAGAGAACTACTTGTATCTGATGTTGTTTAACCTAACTCGTATCATGACATCATATAGAGAACTACTTGTATCTGATATTGTTTAACCTAACTCATATCATGGCGTGATGTAAAGGACTTTTATTTGATATTGTTTAATTTAACTCGTATCATTGGGTGATGTAAAGAAGGACTTTTATTTGATATTGTTTAATTTCACTCGTATCATGACGTGATGTAAAGAAGGACTTTTATTTGATATTGTTTAATTTAACTCGTATCATGACGTGATGTAAAGAAGGACTTTTATTTGATATTGTTTAATTTAACTCATCATGACGTGATGTAGAGAAGGACTTTTATTTGATATTGTTTAATTTAACTCGTATCATGACGTGATGTAAAGAAGGACTTTTATTTGATATTGTTTAATTTAACTCATCATGACGTGATGTAGAGAAGGACTTTTATTTGATATTGTTTAATTTAACTTGTATCATGACATCATATAGAGAACTACTTGTATCTGATATTGTTTAACCTAACTCATATCATGGCGTGATGTAAAGGACTTTTATTTGATATTGTTTAATTTAACTCGTATCATTGGGTGATGTAAAGAAGGACTTTATTTGATATTGTTTAATTTAACTTCGTATCATGACGTGATGTAAAGAAGGACTTTTATTTGATATTGTTTAATTTAACTTCATTATCATGACGTGATGTAAAGAAGGACTTTATTTGATATTGTTTAATTTAACTCATTATCATGACGTGATGTAAAGAAGGACTTTTATTTGATATTGTTTAATTTAACTTCATTATCATGACGTGATGTAAAGAAGGACTTTTATTTGATATTGTTTAATTTAACTCATCATGGCGTGATGTAGAGAAGGACTTTTATTTGATATTGTTTAATTTAACTCGTATCATGACGTGATGTAAAGAAGGACTTTTATTTGATATTGTTTAATTTAACTCATCATGACGTGATGTAGAGAAGGACTTTTATTTGATATTGTTTAATTTAACTTGTATCATGACATCATATAGAGAACTACTTGTATCTGATATTGTTTAACCTAACTCATATCATGGCGTGATGTAAAGGACTTTTATTTGATATTGTTTAATTTAACTCGTATCATTGGGTGATGTAAAGAAGGACTTTTATTTGATATTGTTTAATTTAACTCGTATCATGACGTGATGTAAAGAAGGACTTTTATTTGATATTGTTTAATTTAACTCGTATCATGACGTGATGTAAAGAAGGACTTTTATTTGATATTGTTTAATTTAACTCGTATCATGACGTGATGTAAAGAAGGACTTTTATTTGATATTGTTTAATTTAACTCGTATCATGACGTGATGTAAAGAAGGACTTTTATTTGATATTGTTTAATTTAACTCATATCATTGGGTGATGTAAAGAAGGACTTATTTGATATTGTTTAATTTAACTCGTATCATGACGTGATGTAAAGAAGGACTTTTGATATTGTTTAATTTAACTCGTATCATGACGTGATGTAGAGAAGGACTTTTATTTGATATTGTTTAATTTAACTCTTATCATGACGTGATGTAGAGAAGGACTTTTATTTGATATTGTTTAATTTAACTCGTATCATGATGTGATGTAAAGAAGGACTTTTATTTGATATTGTTTAATTTAACTCATCATGACGTGATGTAGAGAAGGACTTTTATTTGATATTGTTTAATTTAACTCGTATCATGACGTGATGTAAAGGACTTTTATTTGATATTGTTTAATTTAACTCGTATCATTGGGTGATGTAAAGAAGGACTTATTTGATATTGTTTAATTTAACTCGTATCATGACGTGATGTAAAGAAGGACTTTTGATATTGTTTAATTTAACTCGTATCATGACGTGATGTAGAGAAGGACTTTTATTTGATATTGTTTAATTTAACTCTTATCATGACGTGATGTAGAGAAGGACTTTTATTTGATATTGTTTAATTTAACTCGTATCATTGGGTGATGTAAAGAAGGACTTTTATTTGATATTGTATAGAACTGCCAACTGTGTACCCAATGCCTCACTGATGAAGAAAAGTATATTCTAAAGGATACTTATCAAGAACATTTAAGAAGAGGAAACTGCAGACGTGTCATTCCTGCTGCTACAGTAAGTTGTGTTTAAAGCTTAAGTATACCCTACAACCATATCAAATATTATATAAACAAACCAGTTCTAGTAAAGTACATTGATAGTAAACTTTAATATAAGAATGAACCAGTTTTAATAAAATATCTTGATAGTACACTGTAATACAATAAGAAACCAGTTGTAATGAATAAAGGTTTTGTAATGTAGAATTGTAGTAGCCTCTGAGATATATAAATTTTGTGGTTTAAGTAGATTGATAGTAAACTGTTACATAAAAAAGATAGATAGTTCAGGATTGGTGGTTGTTACAAATGTCACGGACAGATTCCAGCATTACTTAGTATTGTAGGTTATATTGCAGAAGTATCATAAAATATGTTGTAATTTTGAATTGATGCAAAGGCTTTGATAACACACATTACATATGCAAGACATAAAAATATTACTACCAACTGTTATGTTTCATTGTTCAAATACTTATAAATTGCAGCCTACACAGGGTTTGCAATAATACTAGTAGTACCATGTTGCTGATTGATACCACTGGCACTGATGCTTAAGTATCTCAAATCATGTGACTATAGCAATTAGAAATTCAACTATTCTTTCCAGTGTGTTCTCTTTGGAAAATTTTCTTCATATAAAACTGTATTGTCAATTATTTAAGTCTGCATGGTATGATGACTGTGGCAATGAATCTGTTGCAACCTAGGCTTTCTGTTGATTATCTGTTGCCCTCAGAAAAATCTATTAGCAAATTGTAAATTATAGCATGTCAGAGGTAGGCATGTAAAGGGGGTTTCTGAAGTTTTATTGTTTTCTCTTTAACCCCATAAAACTGAAGGATGTAAAAAATATAGCTTCAGAATGTTGATAACAAAACTATAAGAGTGCAGTTCATATTACATTTAAGTTTTCTGTGGAATGGACAAAAAAAAAGCCAGAAGAGGAAACATCCAAATATTCAGATTTTCACATTATGGGAATTTGATGATGTTTTTAAATATTTCCTTGTACAATTAACAACTTGAAACTTGAATAATACGAAAGTTTGATTTATTATGTCATATCAAGTGTTCACTTATACCGTGATAATTAAGTAGTTTAATTAAATTTTTAATGTAACTCACTTAAATATTGTGACATGCACAGTTTGACCTATCTGCACACTAAAGGTTAATCATACATGCACCCACCTAATGTGCAATTACTCATGTAGGCACATTTATGTTCTCTTCCAAAACATAGGAGTCGCCAGTTTCCCATATTCAGACTATTGCTAGCTTTTGCGGTGAGATTCGCTTATTGACAGAAGTATGAACTTAAAAAACACCACATGAGACATTTAAAAGTGAAACTTGAATACCAGAGGAGATATTCAGTCAAAACTCTGAAGATGGGATATGTTATAACAAATATTATTAATATTATTCTCAACATATAAACTAATACCTCTACCAACTGCAAGCCTTGAGCATACACCAGTTTGCTTTAGAATTAAGGGAAAACAGTACTGTAGGATAGGCAGAGGTTTGTGCATAAACATACATAATATTTCATAACTGCCTTTAAAAAACTTAATTTGTAAATGATTAGTGTATAATTTATTCTAGTGGAAGCGAATTTGTTCAACCTTCATGTATCGTAAATGACCAGTTTCTATAATCTGAATCATTAGAACACCTTAAACCAACACAGTGTCTAACACATAATGGTAAATAATAATAATATTTAGCACGTGTCTTGAAACAATCCACCAACCACCATAAAGCAATGGTTATAGTAACAAATATTGATCAACTATAGAAAAGCATAAGCAGACTTGACAACCCTACCTAAAATAATATGGAGAGCAGCTAAAAGGTCTCTGTTTTCCACCTTGGGCTTGCTGGCTCTTTCAAGTCAGTCAAAACAATGTTCTGGGAACATTTAGGCAGAAGCATTCACTCCAAAACAGAATGAACACCACTTGCATTCAAAAACCATTGGGAATATACCCATTGAGGTTACTCCATATGCTACTCTGAATTCGTCATGAGGAGTTATTGATGAGAGGGATTTGAAGAATGTTCCGAATCAGAGATCCTCACTGGTTTCTCCACCCAAAGAGTTTCTGCAGTGAAGCATATCTCCACTCGCAAAGATGGAATTATGATGCCGACTGATGTCTTGGACATTTACATTACCACATCCACCTACCATCATCAAGGTGGGTTATCCAGATTGAAAGATGTAACCATATATTACAAACCCTCTGAGATGTTTTCAATGTCAGCGGTTCATTTACGGAAGACATTATGTCGTGTTTGCTTGTTGCTATGGCAGGGACCATGATGCCTACTTGTGCAAGATGGACACTCATTGTGCTAAGTGGAAGCTGGACAAGGCCAACTGGTCCTTTATCACTTCTATCTCTGAACTTGATCCTGTCATCATCTGTAAATGATTGATATGCAACTGTGTGGCA
Organism: Tachypleus tridentatus; assembly: GCF_004210375.1. Classification (NCBI taxonomy): domain Eukaryota; kingdom Metazoa; phylum Arthropoda; class Merostomata; order Xiphosura; family Limulidae; genus Tachypleus; species Tachypleus tridentatus. Next base: position 168,434,648 of record NC_134833.1, read on the forward strand.
GCAGTAACTGACTATACTGTTCAAGCAGCTGCTTAGTCTATTCCTAAAACTTGACCCATTTTCCATGGTATCCTCATCCATGATGGAATCCTGCCTGCCACATGGCACAGAAGGCTCAAAAATGGGCCTAGGATATGTTTCCTATGTATCCCACAATCTCTTTCCATCAGAACCATGCCTATGCTCAGCAGATAAGATGTCAAAGCCAGAAGGAATCTTAGATTAAGTTTACAACAAGCATCTGTACTATCACCAGTTCAAAAGTCATATGGGACAAGACCTGGAAGGTCTTGCTCTCTGATGGCCAGGAAGCTGCTGATGACCAGAGAATCGCTGATACTCTCAGCAAAAGCTTTTCTCATGCATCTGGCACTTCTGCCTCATCCCCTATCTTCTTAGTCATCTAGACTCGGATAGAGCAATCACCTCTTTCCTTCTGGGCTAAAGAATGTTTATCTTGATGCTTGGCACCATGCTGTTATCCTCCTTTTTTCTAAGCTTAAGAAGAATCCTAAATTCCTTCCAACAACTGTGCAATTGCTCTCCCTGTAAGATCTTAGAGAGGATGATTAATGCTTGTTTTATTTGTTTCCTTGAATCATACAACCTCCTCTTGCCCACCCAGTGTGGGTTCTGAAGACAGTGCCCCACTGTGGACCACCTGATTCAATTTGAAACATCAATTGGGGAAGCCTTTATTTTTTTACCTTAAGAAAGGTTATGACACTAGGTGGAAGTCTCATAGGATGCCATACATGTCAGCCCATCCCACTATGGCTTATTACTATCCCAAAGTGTTACTTTTGAGTCATCTGAAGAAGGCAGATACTCCCGATTGGAAGTACTGTCTTCTGTTTGCTGAACATCTTTCAAACCATCCTTCTATTCCCATTTATATGGACTGTTTGAAATCATGTGACTCTGTGGGTTCTGCAGTAGTTTATTGTGATTCAGTGGTTGCACACAAGATCCTCTCTACAGTTTCTGTGTTTACTGAGAAAAACTAATCAAATAGCATTTCTCAACCATACGATCACAAGAAACAGTACACAGTTAAAAACAGAAATCCACAGAAGAATCATCATCCATACTGGACTATACATTTCCTGGGACTCAGCACATGAAACAAAACAAAAATTCAACATACTAAGAAACCAAATAAACATAGCCACAAAACCAAGCTTGCCCAATAAAATTAACAATGAAATCAACAAAATAAAATAACACTTCATCAACATCAACAAATTTCCTCCAAAAACCATTATAAAAATTATATGCACACAACTAAACCAACAATAAATCCCAAGATACATCAAACTACAAAACCTTACACTACTGCACCATATATTACGGACATCAGCTAAAAAAATAACCAAAATTTGGAAAACAACTTATAACAAAAAAATAACATTCCAGTAAACACCGAATTTATTCAAAAACCAGGTATGAAACTAAAATCCAAACTATTAAAAACCACATTGACAAACACAACACGGACATTATTTATGAAATACAATGCAACAATTGCCATGACTTACATTGGAAAAACAATCAGAAAAATGGAAACCAGATTCAAAGAACAAAAAAAAATACCACACGTTTTTGGAACACTGCAAGTCAAATAAACACAACATAACCATAGAAAACATCCAGATACTAAGTAGGGAAACAGATATAAACAGATGCAAAATCAAAAGACCTACTTATACAGCAACTGATACTAATATTAAATTATTATTATGGAATACCTTTATACCAATTCATAACCTAACATATATCCTGCAATGCCCCCTACTGTTCCATACCTGTTCACACACTCATCCATAAGATGTGTCCAGCAACAGTCAGTTGCAAACTCTTTGTTAATTTGAATATAACTGAAGAAGGTTGAAACATTAATCTATACTTTATTTTAATTAAAATGCAAATATCCATACCAGCTGTCTTGAGAATACTATGATTATAATTTAATTCTGAGAAGTTGGCTTGTAACTGAAATTCTTCGGAGCACAAAGACAGAGGATGTTCGACCTCTAGCCTTGCTTGTATGCCATTAATGACAATGTTCAATTTTGAGAATTCTAGTTCCTTTCATTTTTCCCACTGAGTTCTTAGTAATGACCATAGCACAAGGTATGTCACATAATCGTCCACATATGTCACAACATTTCTCCCATATTTAAACGTCCTCTCAACTTTGATTTGCTGGCATCTGTTTGTAGTAACAAAAGAACTACTTAATTTCTACATAAAATTCTCATTTTGAAATGTTGTCTCTAAATAAACTCATATTGGGGACAACTGAAATTGTTTATTGTCTTATAAGGTCTAAATTAAATTCTATTGTAGTTAAATTGTTTATTGTCTTATTGTCTAAATTAAATTCTATTGTAGTTTTATTTGTTTTCAAGTCTGAAGAAGAAGCTTCCCAAACAAAACTGGACGATCTTCACCACCAGGGTTCCAGTAATGCTTTGTTGAAACGATGGTTCCAAGGAAAGTGTTTGCAAGATCCTACCTGGTGTACTTAAAGCGGCCGATCTTCACCACCAGGGTTCCAGTAATGCTTTGTTGAAACGATGGTTCCAAGGAAAGTGTTTGCAAGATCCTACCTGGTGTACTTAAAGCGGCCGATCTTCACCACCAGGGTTCCAGTAATGCTTTGTTGAAACGATGGTTCCAAGGAAAGTGTTTGCAAGATCCCACCTGGTGTACTTAAAGCGCCGATCTTCACCACCAGGGTTCCAGTAATGCTTTGTTGAAACGATGGTTCCAAGGAAAGTGTTTGCAAGATCCCACCTGGTGTACTTAAAGCGGCCGATCTTCACCACCAGGGTTCCAGTAATGCTTTGTTGAAACGATGGTTCCAAGGAAAGTGTTTGCAAGATCCTACCTGGTGTACTTAAAGCGCCGATCTTCACCACCAGGGTTCCAGTAATGCTTTGTTGAAACGATGGTTCCAAGGAAAGTGTTTGCAAGATCCTACCTGGTGTACTTAAAGCGCCGATCTTCACCACCAGGGTTCCAGTAATGCTTTGTTGAAACGATGGTTCCAAGGAAAGTGTTTGCAAGATCCTACCTGGTGTACTTAAAGCGGCCGATCTTCACCACCAGGGTTCCAGTAATGCTTTGTTGAAACGATGGTTCCAAGGAAAGTGTTTGCAAGATCCTACCTGGTGTACTTAAAGCGGCCGATCTTCACCACCAGGGTTCCAGTAATGCTTTGTTGAAACGATGGTTCCAAGGAAAGTGTTTGCAAGATCCTACCTGGTGTACTTAAAGCGCCGATCTTCACCACCAGGGTTCCAGTAATGCTTTGTTGAAACGATGGTTCCAAGGAAAGTGTTTGCAAGATCCTACCTGGTGTACTTAAAGCGGCCGATCTTCACCACCAGGGTTCCAGTAATGCTTTGTTGAAACGATGGTTCCAAGGAAAGTGTTTGCAAGATCCTACCTGGTGTACTTAAAGCGGCCGATCTTCACCACCAGGGTTCCAGTAATGCTTTGTTGAAACGATGGTTCCAAGGAAAGTGTTTGCAAGATCCTACCTGGTGTACTTAAAGCCGAAGACAGAGATTTTGTGAATCCTGCATCGTTGCACGAGAGATGTCCATAGGATTGTGTGAAGCTATAAAAAAAGAAAGAGATCACAACATTCTTGTTTGTTTTGTAAACATCAGAATTTAGGAACTCTTGTGATTCAATACAGGGTTGTGCTTGTTGATTTTAATGTCAGAAGGAAAATGTGCATGTTTGTTCTGTAGAAGTCACAGGATGTATAAATTTTTATTTTTCTGAAATGGCTTTTGTATCACAATGTTTGAACTGTGTTTTTAAACAGGATACATATTTATTAGTGTGTTTGAACTGTATTTTTGAGCAGGATACATATTTATAGTGTTTCAACTACTTTTAAGCAGCATACATATTTATTATGTATAGTGCTAGGATAATAAATGAGCAGATGTTGTTAGTCTTTGTTATTTAAATAGTATTTTTAATTGAATATAGTGCTCTGTATACAACTTGAAACATATATACTCTTCAAAAAAATAAACGCAAAAGGCAAAATACGAGACAAATTGTTAACAAGTTTATTCCGGGTAGTTCTGTATGACATGTGTGAAACTTTGCACATTCACTGCTGAACATCCAAAGTCTGCAAAGGCAAAGTCCACGCTCACTAGGTGAAGTTTAACGTCACTCGACGTCAATAACAAGTATGCCCCCAGTGAGCATCAATAACTGCTTGGCATCTCCTGCCCATGGAAGCGATGAGATGATGAATCACATCCTGTGGAATGGCTGTCCACTCAGCCTGCAAAGCTGCTGCAAGCTGAGGTGGAATCTGCGGTTGAGGTTGTCGCCGTCGCAGACGTCAGTCAAACTCGTCCCAAAGATGTTCGATGGGGTTTAAATCTGGTGATCTGGAGGGCCAGGGAATAACGTTGATATTGTGGTGTCTCAAGAAAAGACAGTGGTGAGTCGGGCTGTGTGAGACGGGCGTTGTCATGTTGAAAAACGTCGTTGACGTTCACCATGATGGGTTGCACAAGGGGCCTAAGAATCTCATCGACGGTTGTGTACAGTCTGATCGGAACTCCTACGCAGCCCTGGTAAGGTTGAGGCAGTAGACGTCGCAGTGGTGGTCCTATCCCGAAGGTGACGAACCGGATGTAGCGATCTTGTGCGGTGTGGTCACACGAGGTCTGCCAGATCGTGGACGGTCACGAAGTTGATCCATGCTGTTGGTGACGATTCCATAGCCTTGTGATGGTCCTTGGGTATACATTCACAGCTCTGGCAACATCTGTTCGATATTCGCCTGCTTCCAAGCGACCAATGGCGTTGTTGCGTTGTGCTTCAGTCAGTCTTGGCGTAACTGTATTGCGTGTTGGTGGCTTAACACTGAGCTATGGAAACCAAGAACTGGCCACTTTTATACAGATTTTGCACATGTTGCATTTGCAGAACATGCAGATCTCTCAAACAAATTTATTGGACACGATGCGCTTTTGGCTAAAAATCCGATGTTTTCCTCCGCTTTCAAAGTGCACAACTTTTATTGTCATTTTGTTCTGACAATCAGTGCCTTAACACGTGTAACATCACATGCTCTGAGCTTGTAACGTTATTACATATATTTCTCTTTAAAATAACAAAATATCCCTTTGCATTTCTTGTTTTCAAGAGTATATTAACTAACTTAATAAATGTTCTTTATATCTATTTATATGGTATGTATAAAGTACAATGATAATATCTTGTATTTATTGTTTACTTTAATTATTAGTCACTAAAATAAACATTATACAGTATCAAGGTAGGATTGACCTCTTGTTGAGATTGGTTGTGATTTAAACAAAATCCAGTTCTGGCAATTATGTCAAGTTCTTGGTAAGGATTCTGCTATCCATATAATTGTCATAAAAGTTGGTGAATAACATGTTTACTTGGATGCCACTTTTCATTCTTTGATTTGTCAATTTTACTTATCCTATAAATGTATTAACATTTTTAGAAGTTAAATACTTATGTATATTTTTAAGTATTTTCTCTCTTTTTATTGTGGAATTATTGTAAATGGCTGTTCATATGCAACTTGTAAAGCTATTTTTGCAAGGAATTTTTTTTTACTATGAAACTATTTTTGTACATCATTTCTAAAACAATAAAAGTAATTTTAACATATTGGCAGATGAACATCTAATAACATAATTAGTCATCTGACTTGACCTTAAAGAAGGTTATGTCTGAAGCACTCCTTAGTAAAATGGTATTAATTAGCAAGTGGCTTGCTAGCCTTCTCTCCATCTGCAAGAAGACTGAAGACAAATACAAAGATAGTTTTTGTATTCTCACCATAAGAAGGTTAAACTTACTCTAGTAAAGACAGATTACTTTCACTGGATGGATAACCTTTGTTACCAGATTAACTTTATAGAAAACCTGTAAGTATTACCTTGATATAACACTACGACCTTTCTCACAACTTAAGAAATATTACTTCATTTTTACTTGCTAATATATTTTGTCATTCTATACACTGTTTAATAACTGGATTTCATTCTGACTAAATTGTGTTAGTTCCATCACCTCCTTGAAATCACATCAAAGGAGTCATCTATTATACTTTTAGTATCAGTTGACAACACTTTTTGTTGTCTCTCATATTGTGGTCATCTTTCTAGTGTTTGTGTTAGATAGTTCCCATGGTATGTTAGGTTCCTAACCTGAAGTTGTCAACACTGTGGTCATCTTTCTGGTGGTGTTGTTAAGACAGTTCCTGTGATATGTTTGGTTCCTAACCTGAAGTTGTCAACACTATGGTCATCTTTCTGGTGGTGGTGTTAAGACAGTTTCCGTGGTATGTTTGGTTCCTAACCTGAAGTTGTCAACACTGTGGTCATCTTTCTGGTGGTGTTGTTAAGACAGTTCCTGTGATATGTCAGGTTCCCAATCTAAAGTTACTGAGATTGTAATATGCATTTCCATGCATTAAAATTGGCTTTGTGTTGAAAAATATTAAAACAGTATTAATAACACTATATTGTAGGTAAATGACACAGAACAATAAGTAGTTAAAGGAATAAATTGACTGTCTTGACCAATGTGTTGTATGGAAATTGTTTTTAACTACAAAATTTCTATATATGAAGAAGTAGAGAACACATGGGATACTTGTATACTACGTGACGTTAGAGAACACATGGAATACTTGTATACTACTTATGTGAAGAAGTAGAGAACACATGGGATACTTGTATACTACTTATGTGAAGAAGTAGAGAACACATGGGATACTTGTATACTACTTATGTGAAGAAGTAGAGAACACATGGGATACTTGTATACTACGTGAAAGAAGTAGAGAACACATGGAATACTTGTATACTACTTATGTGAAGAAGCAGAGAACACATGGGATACTTGAATACTATTTATGTAAACAAGTGGAGAACACATGGGATACTTGTATAAACATGTTCAAAAAGTTTTATAAGTCTGTCTTGCTCCTATAAAAAAAAACAATACAACCTTTCAACAAAGAAACTTAGTAGTCATATTGAATTACTCTTTAACAATGAATGATTACAAATTAAACATTTTAAGTACTTCTACATTATAGTAAATATAGTTAAGACATATTAAACCATAGTGTTGATTATCTATCTGATAATACCATCCAATGTAGGAGTTTAGACATGCAGGATACTTTGAGAAAAATACAGTTTAGTGTTGTACTTCATCATGATTAAATGAACAATACTTTGATACACATAATAAAACTCTTTAATTAAAAAACAACTTATATTTACAATGTGGGAATGTCTTTTACCAAAGTTAAGTCAAAAGCACAAAACTATCCATTGCTGAAAACTAAACAAAACTCCTTAGTTGCAATACAACCACTACAGTCCACTGTAAAATCAGTAATACAGAAACAAATCCCTTTCTAAATGTGTGCCTAAAAGAAGTGTTACATGAAAAGTTAACACTAGTTTACAGTTATTCTAACCTTCTGCTATAAAATATTAAAATAATGTTCAGAAAATTGGGTTATAATGGATATGTGTTTTCTACCTTTTTTTTTTTTAAAGCATTTGTTATTTCTATGTAACATAGAGGTCAAGAAGGCCTATTGTTTTGTGTCACTAACCAAGAGCCTTTTGTTTTTCCAAGAAAGTGATTGATTCAAGATCACCAGAAGTTAGGCAGTTAAAGAAAATCTGCTTTTTTCCACAAAGACAGAGAAATACCAACCAACAATCATATGAGAACACTTTATTGGCTACAACATTAACTGTAGAAAATATTATTGAAGAGTAATTCTAGAATCTCTTACAAATATTCAAGTGCCATTAAATAAATAAAACATTGTAAAATATGTGGTGTTTACGCCATATCTATCCTGTGACAAAAGTTACGTGGATGTTGACAGACGTTCTTAAAATAAAAAAACGTTAAATATGAAAAAACTGCCATTTTTCTTCAAATGAAAGTTTTTGGCCATAAAATGGATTAAAAAAATAGATAACTACATAAAAAGAAATATTATCAAAAGTTTCTTAATCGAAAGCCACATTTAACCACCTCCCAAACTCACTTTAAACAAAAAGTTTAGATCCTGTGTACCTAAAGTAATTCAAAATTCTGTTTTCTCATAGGTATTGTTCACTATTTTTTCTACCAGAATGCAACACGACACCGAAAAGAACACATGAACGTGTTGAAACTAGTTTCTTAAATACCAATGTGGCAAGAACACTCAACTCGCGATCTGAGGGTCATGGGTTGGAATCCCCACCACACCATACATGCTCATCCTTTAAGCTGAGGGGCTATTATAATGTGGTGATCAATTCATCTATTCATTGGTAAAAGAATAGCCCAACAATTGGCAGTAGGTGTTAGTGATTTGCTGTCCTACATTTACTTATTCACTGCTAAATTAGGGATGGTCAACAATTGGCAGTAGGTGTTAGTGATTTGCTGTCCTACATTTACTTATTCACTGCTAAATTAGGGATGGTCAACAATTGGCAGTAGGTGTTAGTGATTTGCTGTCCTACATTTACTTATTCACTGCTAAATTAGGGATGGTCAACAATTGGCAGTAGGTGTTAGTGATTTGCTGTCCTACATTTACTTATTCACTGCTAAATTAGGGATGGTCAACAATTGGCAGTAGGTGTTAGCGATTTGCTGTCCTACATTTACTTATTCACTGCTAAATTAGGGATGGTTAGGGCACATACCCCTCATTCAAAACAATAGGAAGATTTGTAACAGTTTGCTTTCTGTTCTCTAACTACTACGCATGATGTTGTGTTATTTTCTGATTAGACAGTTATCTTTTCTACTAGCAGTCAAGTGATATATTGACATAGTAAAATCTCTTATGTTTCATTATAAATTGGAGGTGGTGTTAGTGAGGGTGATGTTCATAACATAACTGTTAGATTTATATAGTCTGCAACAGGAGATCAAATAAATTGTCTTCCCTACAATCTGAACAGCATCTTCATATTTCACTCTCAACTGGAGGTGACTGTCCATTGTAGCAAATAAAATACATATTTTCTGGTTTGTTTGTTTTTTAATATTGTTAATTATGATACTACATCTGTGTTCAGTGTATTTCTTCCAATCTCAGTCAAAGAATGTAGAATTATATCCTGGTAGATATCATGACTTAGTCACTCCCAGAGGAAATCAGTGTTGTCTGAGAATGTAACAAAGTGAGTAGGAAGGAGAAAGTTTTGGCACTGTGACCATATGATGTTGAAGTATTCTTACACGAGCTGCATCACTTTCATGTGAAATGGCAGGCACCATATGGTAAAGATGATGAACCATAGGGCATTTGTGGGCCAGCAGGCATCCTTCTAGGATGACTATGATCACAGGAAAGCCTACCCTTGTGTAGAGATGTTGAACAAGATACCAGCAATGATGGACTGCTCTGTTGCTGTGGGCCAAAGCCATTTATTTACCTGAGAATTTGAGTCATTTGTGTGCCTACAGTAATGTACACCTGACATTTAATGCACTTCAATCTTAGCTGAGACTCTGTATGATTAAGGGATTGAGTTGATCAGGTTTTTGGGTAAGGAGCCAAAGCTGAAGATACTTGTCTGGATGTTATAACAACCCAGATGAGGAAGGGCCAGATTTAGAGTTGAGAAATGACTCCAACAGTTTGTTAAGCCACAACTGTCAGTCTTCTAATTGATATGGCTAGAATTAAACCAGATTATATGGAGCTATGTCAATCACTGAATGATATGGATGAAATTAAACGACATTATAAGGAGTTATGACAGTCATTGAATGATATGGATGGGATTACACCTGATTACATGGAGCTAGGGCAGTCACTGAATGATATAGATGGGATTAAACCTGATTACATGGATCTATGACAGTCACTGAATGATATGGGTGGGATTACACCTGATTACTTGGAGCTAGGGCAGTCACTGAATGATATGGATGGGATTAAACCTGATTATATGGATCTATGACAGTTACTGAATGACATAAATGGGATTAAACCTGATTATATGGACCTATGGCAGTTACTAAATGATGTAAATGGGAATAAACCTGATTATATGGATCAATGGCAGTACTAAATGATGTAAATGGGATTAAACCTGATTATATGGATTTATGACAGTTACTAAATGATGTAAATGGGATTAAACCTGATTATATGGATCTATGAGAGTTACTAAATGATGTAAATGGATTAAACCTGATTATATGGATCTATGACAGTTACTAAATGATGTAAATGGGATTAAACCTGATTATATTGATCTATGACAGTTACTAAATGATATAAATGGGATTAAACCTGATTATATGAATCTGTGACAGTTACTAAATGACATAAATGGGATTAAACCTGATTATATGGATCTATGACAGTTACTAAATGATGTAAATGGGATTAAACCTGATTATATGGATCTATGACAGTTACTAAATGATGTAATGGGATTAAACCTGATTATATGGATCTATGACAGTTACTAAATGATGTAATGGGATTAAACCTGATTATATGGATCTATGACAGTTACTAAATGATGTAAATGGGATTAAACCTGATTATATGGATCTATGAGTCACTGATTTCACATTTCAAAGTATTATATTCAAAACAAGTCAAATTCTTTTTTACACCATGGAATATCACAGTTGTATCTATAACTAAATGATTCTCTTTTTCTTGTCAAAAGTCCACTAAGACTGAATCAATTACTTTAGAATCCAATTCACAAGACAGCTTATTTTCTCTACTCTTGTCACAATAGTATCAGTGAATAATTCACTTATACCACCCCATGGGTCACTACAATTGTATTCTGAACCATAAATAATTTTCTCCTTTTTGTCAAAGTCCACACAGATGGGTTTGATTATTTTAGAACAATTTCAGACAATATATTCTCCTTATCTCTATTAAACTTTGAAACTCACTAAAATTTTACCCATTGCATCTAAGCACTCGCACGCTGGCTAACTTCACATTTTCTAACTGAACTTCTTAACTTGTGCTCATGAGCCACCTACATGTATATATATTATTCACTGGGGTAATGCTCATGAGTCACTTATATGTATATATATTATTCACTGGGGTAATGCTCATGAACCACCTATATGTATATATATTATTCACTGGGGTAATGCTCATGAGTCACTTATATGTATATATATTATTCACTGCGGTAATGCTCATGAGCCACCTATATGTATATATATTATTCACTGGGGTAATGCTCATGAGCCACCTATAAGTATATACATTATTCACTGGGGTAATGCTCATGAGCCACCTATATGTATATATATTATTCACATCTTCACAGTTTGAATACCTCATTCAGATTTAACAATGTTTATGACTTTATTTGTCTATGGTCCTAATGTTTACTTCTTTATTCTCCAGATTTATGAGAATATACCTGTCATAAATCCATTAGAACACGCAGGAGTTTGAAATGGTTCTATTATGACCTAGTTAGCAGATGTAAATTTATTTGTAATAAGTCATGAGAATTTCTTTTCTTAATAATACAATGAGCGCCCTCCTTGTTGTCACTAATTGTTAAACCTCTGGTAAAGTAATTGTCATGTAGTGTACAGGATGTTTCTGATCATAAATTGTGAAGCTATTTGAAACTAGCCTAATTTGCAACCATATATCTATACGAAATCATTTCTCGATATTTACACTTCCTTGATGCCAATTACCCACACATAATTAGGTATAAAAAAGTTTTCCACATAACAGTAATTCCAACCTTCATCTTTTTTTTTAATGTTATGCCCACTTGTTATTTACTTCAACCTGTCATTTTCCTTATTTTCTGTAGGCAGATTTCTACTTTTTATTATAAAATCGGGTCAAAAATATTATAATTGTAGAACCAGTATTGATCAAAATACTTTTAAATAATAAACTCGTTAAATTGTGGCTGCTTTATTTAATTAACGGACTTCTTATCTCATTTAGACTAGACGGAGTATTCATCTACTTCTTGTTTTATAATGTCTGATTAGTTTTTTGTTGATTATTTGATTGGTTGGGTTCTGAAACTTATTTTTAGAATAATGCGTCCTTCGCTTATTAACTATTTCCTAAACTCTCACCTGTGATGGTCATGTTTCCCATTTTACTGACATTCTTTTACCAGACTCACCGAATTTCACGTCAACTTCTACAACTTTCAAGTTTACGCTGAACTGAGTTTAATGTATATATAAATATCAAGAGAATGGTAAGAATCTGTATCAATGTTTTCATCTAACTTTATGACTGGGTTATCATCTTGAAATTCACTCAAATTTATATATTTTTTTCATCAAAATTATCAAACATCCGTCACCAACGCTGTAACATATTCTATCCTTGAGTAGGTTTTATTTTCATTATAATAAATTAATTAATTTCTTTGAAAAGTACATGAAATGTGTTAGAGCCTTTTATACTTGTAGGCTGAGCCTCAAATAATGCTTAACAAAATGTCCGAAGATTAACTTCTTTCTTGCAATTTTACTTGAAGAATTTCAACCACAGACACACTAACTAAATGATTAACTGAATTATAGATGTAATGATTCCATTTAGCTGGTACTAGTTTCGTTTGTTTTGAATTTCCTCGCGAAGCTTCGTTTGTTTTGAATTTCGCGCGACGAGAGGACTATCTGGGCTAGCCGTCTCTAATTTAGCAGTGTAAGACTAGAGGGAAAGCAGCTTGTCATCACCACCCACCACCAACTCTTGAGCTATTCTTTTAATAACGAGTAGTAGGATTGAAGGTAACATTATAACGTTGCCACGGCTTTTTAGTGTGTCATCATTCCTAAATGATGAACTCCCTTGGGTAAGAAAATTTTAAAATTATAACGTTGAAAATAAAACTTACATCTAAAGGAAAAATATAAAAGTATTTTACAAAATGAATAAGTAAAACATATCCCCTCTATTTATGTAACAATAACGCTTAATTTGTTTTTTAGAGCATATGTATCTCTTGATAAATAATTTGTTTTATTGCTCTGTTATATGATTTAGACTAATTTTGGTTTTACTTCTCACTTTGGCTCGGCATGGCGAGGTTTTTAAGGCGCTCGACTTGTAATGTGCAGATCGCGGATTTGAAATCCTGTCACACCACACATGCTTGCCCTTTCAGCCGTGGCGACGTTATAACGTTACCTTCAGTCCCACTTACTAAAGTAGTTCATTCACTTATCACCAAAAGACGTAAACTGAGACGCCAATTCATAATTTCCGCGACCCCACTATTAAAACCCAAATCAATCGAGTCAATAATCTTATCAGGCGCCGAATTAACGAACAAAAAGAACAAAATTGGTACGAGTTATGTGCGTCATCAGACAATTCATACAAAAATCCGGCTACATTTTGGAAAAAGTTCAAGAACATATGCAACGATAATTCAACCAACAACATTCCCAACTTAAAACTCGACAACAGCTAAGCAACCAGAGACCTCGAAAAAGCCAACTTATTAGCCGATTACTACAAACAGGTTTTCACCACTCCGAACTCGCCACTCTTTGATAACAATCATTTTTAGATAATCCAGAAGTTCATCAAAGATAATGCAACACTATTCAATACAAACTTCCCATGCTACTTATCCCACGACAGCAGTGTCCACCTTACCGACCTTCAACAACTCACTAGACCCATTACACAGGTCGAAATCAAACTAGCAATCAAAACATTTAAAAATACTGCCCCAGGCGAGGATGGCATACGTAACATCATTCTTAAAAAAGTCTCTACCTCATTCATAAACCATCTAGCAGCCTTATTTAACCTTTCTATTTACTTAGGATACTACCCGCCTCAATGTAAGTCCGCTATAATTAAAATCATACCTAAAACAACCCCTGCATCTAATAATCCAAAAGACTACAGACCAATTAGCCTAATCAACAGCATCGGTAAATTATTGGAAAAAATTCTAGCTGCTCGCATTATATTGTATTTGGAAAGTAACATGTTACATTCTGAAATACAAAACGCCTCCCGTAGAAAAAGACAGACTGCAGATCATTTAGTAAGATTAATTGAATCCATCATTCAAGGATTTAATAAAAATCACACCACAATGGGCTTATTTTTAGATGTTAAACTCCTTCAGTTTAACATCACGTCCACCTTAACAAGATGGATATCTAGCTTTCCAGACAATAGAACAGCTAAAGTAAGAATTAACATCTCACATTGTTCACCTCTCGGCAGGCGTTCCCCAAAGTTCAGTACACAGCCCTCTTTTATATGTATTATATGTTAACGACATCTCTTTTCCTAAACTTAATGGGCCTGGCATGGCCTAGCGCGTAAGGCGTGCGACTCGTAATCCGAGGGTCGCGGGTTCGCGCCAAACATGCTCGCCCTCCCAGCCGTGGGGGCGTCATAATGTTACGATCAATCCCACTATTCGTTGGTAAAAGAGTAGCCCAAGAGTTGGCGGTGGGTGGTGATGACTAGCTGCCTTCCCTCTAGTCTTACACTGCTAAATTAGGGACGGGTAGCACAGATAGCCCTCGAGTAGCTTTGTGCGAAATTCCAAAACAAACAAACCTAAACTTAAGTACATCTATGCGTCGCAATATGCTGACGACATAGCAGTATGGAGCATGTCACGCGAACCTCTACTGGCCGCCTCTAAAGTTCAATCCACACTTAACAGTATAACCACCTGGTGTAACACCTGGCGGGTCGCGCTTATTGCGACTAAAACTCAGTCTATAATCTTTAAACGCAAAATCTCGAGAAAAAGCAAATCCGTCCCTAAAGTCAAACTGAAAATGATGAACACTGAGCTTAAATTCTCTTCCACTATAAAATTCCTTGGTATCACGTTCAACAAGAAACTAACTTGGACTGATCACTTCAGAACCATACTTTCAAAAGTCTACGAATATTTTACCTCAGAAGAATCAGTAGAATTGTCAAGGGCTGTAGAACTAAAACGATTCTTACCATTTACAAGATTTACATTCGGCCTATCATTGAATACGGCAACATGATTACTGCGAACGCGCCCCTCAACCACCTTAAAAAATATTGCAACAAGCCCAGAATCTTGCCATTCGACTGGCATATCGACTTCCCAGTTACACGCCAACAGCTTACCTGGATAAAACAAGCACCATCTCGGCTCTCAAGAACAGACTTGCATCTAAATACAATAGAAAAGCAAGCAACCGCACACAATTAAGAAGACAATTTCCACAACTAGCAGCCACCCCACAAACTTGGCAGCGATACCTCTCTCCCTACAACTACATACATGCCCTGAATGTAAATTCTAATGTCTAACCATATATACCTTCACACATTCAGTGTTTGGCACTGGTGGGGCTGTTTATTCGGCGCCCCACTAGTGAAAGTGGGTTTTCTCGGGGTACTTCCGTTCCCCCCCCCACATCAAAATTTTCATTTCTCTAGGCTTTATAGATCCCAGCCCTGAAAAGAGACCAGTTAGAACGCATCATAATCATAACTAAAAAGTATCATATTCACCCATTAAAATTTAAGTATCAAAATTCTGGTTAACTAATATCATGAGTTTTAACCATGTCGATGTACTGTGTTTGCATCTCTCTGCTTGTTTTTCTCCGACCACATTTACGTCAAGGAATTCTTCATGTTTTTGTTAATGGGGTGCTGAACTTCTCGCCGCATTCTTCGATCTCTCTTCGGCTCGCAGGCCTCTTTTGCTTCTGGTTCCGACGTTCCTCAAACAGACACACTAATCCGTTAATTTCAAGATCATATGTGACCACCATTCCAGACCAACAATGAACCAGCCACTCTAGTTCAGTTCACAAGTTTCGTAATCAGGTAACTAATTTACTTTCGCCGCGTGTAGGGCGAAGAAAAACAACAGTTTCTGACTGTCTCGGGTTATTTTTCGTTTTCTTAAGGGAACGAAATAATAAGTAAACCCAAATACCTACCCAGTATCACACACTATTCGTTGGTAAAAGAGTAGCCCAACAGTTGACACTGAGTGTTGATGAGTAGCTACCTTCCCTCTTTTCTTACACTGCAAAATTAGGGACCGTCAATGCAGATAGTCCTCGTGTAGCTTTGCACGAAATTCAAAAAACAAGCAAACAAATTTCTCACTTTTAAATATTCGAAATATTTTTGAAACCTTAAATAATTTCACAGCTAACTAACAGTTACAATGTGATACGAAGGAAAAGATAAACGAAATCTTGCATAATAAATATTTTCTTTTGTTATTTGCTTTCACCACTCACATATTTTCAAAACTAAATTGCACCAACTTACTGTTGTATTATATAAATCTTAGTCAATACGAAATATTATGTTGGTTATCCGTGATGACGAGAAAACCCACTTGTAGAGAAAAATATATATTTAAAAACGACTGGTATGGGTTGAGAAAATTATATTGGTTAGATGTCGCATTTGTCAAAATGGCTGACAGTGTTGTTCGTAACAGGAAGGCACGTGTGAATAAAAATAAGAAGAAATCTTGGCGAAAACATGTTGATATAAAAGAAGTAGAGGACTATTTGGAAGAAAAACGAGTGGACGAAAAGACAGGGTAGAGTTTCTGTTCTGTACTTACGATGATGTGAGCAAATAACAAATGACCTGGCAATATATATAGGCCTACATTGTATTATTAAGACGACTAGTATGTGTATTAAAACTTCAATTAAATTAAAGTACAGAACAATGTTTCTGTATCATTAATGTTTTAATACCCATATCAGCCGTCTTAATAATACATTTTCACTTCAAGTGGGTTTTTCGCCATCTGAAAGTACACCTACTTTGTAACTTGTACCATCTAATTTAAATTTTGGCTTTTAAATGATAGAGTTACTTCTTTCTAAGTATACGGTGAATTTAATAGTTATTTTCTTAATTTTATATGCTGCTATGATTTTTGAGAAGCTTACACCTTCGTAGAAATATTTTTAACAATTTTATGGAGGGGGATTAACTTTAAGTTGTCTGTTAAAGTTCTGTGATTGTGGGATGCTACAAATAGCAAGTATAAATTTGAGATAGCATGTTACACAAAACCTTATATATGAGCTATAATATATAAAAAAAGATGGCTACATAACACAAGGCATTATTTGATATGGTATTGATTACATTTTATAAGTGTTCGAGTTTGTGGCCTGTGAATTTTACAGACAGTGGCAGAATAACTTAACAAGAGGCCTGAGTGTGAGAAATGACCAGGATCTTTGGTGGATCTGAATGTTTTTCACTTGCTTATTGATTTATTATTACTGGTTTAAAATTTTCTGTTTTAGTAGGGAGAAAAACTTACAAAATTACAAGTAGGTAGGGGCTATGCAGAATATTGGTATATAAGTAGGTATACAAGTACATGTGGATATACATATTGAGTAGCAGGCAGCTCAGGTAGTTTTATTTTCCAATTGGATATGTTTTTTTTGTCAATACTTCACATTCTAGTCCCTTTTGGGTGGGTATTTTTAAAGTTTTCAATCTGGACCATTTCTTATCCTCCTTGAATGGAGTTTTCTATTATCCATTCTATTTGTTTGACTATTCTCTTCATATTTATCTTTCACTGTTTGTCTGTACTTTTTAGTAGATGGTCATATCCCCTGTGACATTGGATATACTGTTTTCTCCCCCATTCTGAAATGTTTCTCTCTACTGATACTCATCTCCAGAGGTTGGAGACATAATTCATGAGTAGGAGACTTCAGGACAATGGTCTTCAGGTCAAATGTATTATCACCTTTATATCCTGGCAATTCTACCAGTCCAGTGTGCATTTGTTCACTTTCTTTCCTTTAGTTGGATTTAAATACTTGCCTCATTTTGACTGTCTGATGGTAATGGCTTCTTTCACTCACCAAAGGAACACTCATTCTTGTTCCTTGTGTGGGAGTCTCTGGATTTCATTTTCTGAACCAACACATTTGACATACATTACCTAGAGGGTCCTGTTCTCTGTTTTTGTTGTTGATTGACTTTTTCTTTCTTTTTCTCAATGAGTGACCTCTTCATCTTCCAAGTTTCTGATGATTGTTCCTTCTGTGTGTCACTTCTACATGCAAAGTTCTTGAATTTTTTATGAATCTCCCAGGTAATTATTTGTTTTATGTTTGTTTGGTCTCTAGTCCTTTATCTACTTGCCCTGGGTATTGATATGTTCAGATAGAATTATGTACAGTTTATAACATTAGTTTTTACTACTTCCATCTGTTTTTTTTCCAAAATATTTGCTCATTTGTGTAACTCCAGTTAGGTCTTTCTAACTGATATTTCCTGGCAGAGAAAGATTGAGGTTTATCAGCTCAGTTTGGTTTCTTTTTGCTTGATCATTTTTATTATCTACATTTTCATGGCTCATGCAGTATATTCCTGTCAACATTTTTATTTCTTACCATCTTCCACATTTTTTTCTTATTCAGTTCCATATGACTTTGCCTGTTTAGTGCATGCTGTGGGTTGTATCATTGTTTTTAACACTCCTACGAAAAGACGTTTCTAGTCCTGATTTCTCCAAGCCCGTTCCCCTGGCTGTGGTTTCGCTAGATAGTAGATATTGACAGTGGGAATCTCGTTAATCCATTCATTAATGGATTTAAATGGCAATTTCATTATTATTAGCCTAATATTAATAACCTTTCAAGTTGCTCTGGGGCCTATTAGGCCCCACTTTTCGTAGGAGTGTTAAGGCTTTTTTTACACCACTACTTTGATTGTTTTTTTCCTCTTCCTCTCTGACCCATTTGGTTTGGATTGTCTTTCAGTTGGCCTTTTAATCCATGTTTCTCTCGTCAATTCCTAGTGTCTTCATTCAGGCATCTTCTCTTTTCCCTGCATATTAACCCTATAATCCATTGGGAGCTACTGTTGAGTACCACACCTCCCACTCTTTACTTTGGGTAGCTGTTTCTTCATTGTCAAGGTACTGTCATCCACCTGTTGCCACCCTTCACTCTTTTGTGAGATTTATTTTTCTCCCTGGATCCTACTCTACTGTGATCGGTGCCTATCCAAGTGTACTTAAACTAGTCAAAGCCACATTTAAAGGCCATGATGACTTAACAGTTATAATTCCACAGTCACTAAATGTACATTGCTGAGATTACTTATATCCTCAGGATATGTTTACTTCATCAGTTTGCCCATCCTGTGGGTAAAGCAGGAGATAGCTGCCCACCCCTGCCATGCCTTATGTCAGTATGGTTTGCTATTAAAAATATCACTTGTTGCATGTCTTAGTTGTTGTTTCTTTGGATTCTACACTATGCTGGTAAGGACTCTCAAACTGAGTTCCAAACCTCTGGTTTGGTGGATCATGTAGGCATCCTACTGAATGAGATAATGAAAACAGTATAAAACTAAAGTTGAGAGAAGGGTGATAGCATTCTGCTGGTGCAAATGATGAGTTGTCTTCCATTTTATATACTTGAATGGATCATTAAAATTGTAGTTGATCCATTTGATTGGGATCCTTCATCCTACCCACACATGGATGCTGATTCTCAGTTGTTGAATTTTGGATTAAGAGTTGAACCAATCAGTATAAGTCCTCATACATGTATTGCAGATTATTATATTCTCTTCCTCAATTGTGCTTTTATCACTCTATGTTATAAGTTACAGTGAATGTACTTGCAGATTAAAAGAGTTCTTCTCGTGAATGTTTTATTCCAAGGATGTCATTGCACTTGGGGATGTTTCTGTCATTTTGATTTTTGATATTGAATTCTCACATGGAGTGATCAGTCTCTCACATTGCTATCATGTGTTGCATTCATAGATTAGGGAGTAGAAGATTCCCTCCTTCTTGTGAACTTGAGGTGATGATGACATGATTCCCTTTACATGAATGTTGGTTTCTGGATGTACTTGTTACGTATGGTCTAACTTCTCCTTTTACTCTCACTCACATTTATATAAAATAAGATTGGGATTCATGTATTGTGTGATGGTTCTCATTTCTGTCCAACCATAGTTCTGTCTCTATGGAATTCATGTGTTGTGTGATGGTTCTCATTCCTGTCCAACCATAGTTCTGTCTCTATGGAATTCATGTGTTGTGTGATGGTTCTCATTCCTGTCCAACCATAGTTCTGTCTCTATGGATTTCATGTATTGTGTGATGGTTCTCATTCCTGTCCAACCATAGTTCTGTCTCTATGAGATTCGTGTATTGTGTGATGGTTCTCATTCCTATCCAGCCATAGTTCTGTCCCTATGGGATTTGTATATTGTGTGATGGTTCTCATTCCTGAACAGCCATAGTTCTGTCTCTATGGGATTCTTGTATTGTGTGATGGTTCTCATTCCTATCCAGCCATAGATCTGTCCCTATGGGATTCGTGTATTGTGTGATGGTTCTTATTTCTATCCAGCCACAGTTCTGTCCCAATGGCATTTGTGTATTGTGTGATGGTTCTCATTCCTATCCAGCCATAGTTCTGTCCCTATGGGATTTGTGTATTGTGTGATGGTTCTCATTCCTATCCAGCCATAGTTCTGTCCCTGTGGGATTTGTGTATTGTGTGATGGTTCTCATTCCTATCCAGCCATAGTTCTGTCCCTGTGGGATTTGTGTATTGTGTGATGGTTCTCATTTCTATCCAGCCACAGTTCTGTCCCTGTGGGATTTGTGTATTGTGTGATGGTTCTCATTCCTATCCAGCCACAGTTCTGTCCCTGTGGGATTTGTGTATTGTGTGATGGTTCTCATTCCTATCCAGCCACAGTTCTGTTTCTATAGGATTCGTGTATTGTGTGATGGTTTTCATTCCTATCCAGCCATGGTTCTGTTCCTATGAGGTTCGTGTATTGTGTGATGGTTCTAATTCCTATCCAACCATAGTTCTGTCCCTATGAGGTGTGCTACTTTGTTTATGATAACGTTTTCCACACTGGACAAAGAGTATATGTAGTACAGAAATGGTGCTGTCTTTCACGTATTATCTTTGAATCTAAAGATCTAATCTTTGGGAATGCTTTCAAGGGATGCCTTTATCTTCCTTTTTCTTATACTGGTCCCTCCACCTATTAGATGTGGGATTCTAGCTGTTTATGTAAGAGGAGGTAATTGGAAGTGATAATATTCCTACATTTCTGATGGGTACTTACCTTTCCTCCCCACTGAAAACTAGTGCTTTAGTTTTCTGCCAAAACTTGAAGTAACAGTTTGATAGAAGTTGAGTGAAGAGTTTATGTTGCGCTGTGATTGGTGAAGGATTGTTGCATGATAATTTGCCTGCAAAACACATTGAATCAGTTAATTCCAGAGGGGTGGAAACTTCAAGACTTGTGGCACATGCAAAAAAAAATTGCACATAGTTACTAGAACTGAACGTGGATAGTTATTTATGTGTAACAAGGTTCTTGTCTATCACAGTTATATTTATAATACAGGGTACTTACTATTCATTGATTGCTGTTGTAGGATTTAATGCTAATGCTTGTAGTAGTAGAATTTTAACATTCAAATTTAGGTTTTAGGAGATAACAGATTTTTAAAACACAATCATTCATTAAATTAGGTAACTTTTCTTTCTAACATTAAATGGTATGTTAAGTTTGTTGCACTGGTTCTAAGAAACTACTGACTTTTCACTGTAAAAAGTTTTATCTTAATCATGAAATGTAAGCTAAAACACCCATTAATCCTGCATCTTGATATAGCTAGTGTTTCTTGAAGCACATGAGAAGTTGGTGATTGCAGATAAAAAATGTTGCATTTTTTAAGTTGAATTTGTATTCATTTTTCATTATATTTTGGAGAAGCTACAGAATATTTTGTTCTTTCTCATTATTTACTTGTCTTAATTGTGTTCTTTCAGTGGTCCAGTGTCTGAGAAACCAGACGAAGCTTTGTTTTATCTTGACATAAAGAATAATCCACAAGAACGTAAGTTTAACTTGTTAGTAAATGTGAATAATATAAATAATTTATTCTTCAAGGTGTAACTTTGAGAATCCTGATAACAGGCTTGTGGGAGGAGCTTGTAAGAAATTACCTTTGTTTGGTTATTTCTAGGAAATTTGCTTTTCAGTTAAATATGCCACATCTATTTATGTCTAACATTTTAATATGTCTTGTACAACAAAATAACTTTAATGTTATGAACATAGATTAAGAATTTACTAATATAAGAATTTATTCACCAAGAATGAACTTCTGACATATTTGAAGTGACTTCCTTTAGTAGATGTTAATAGTCTAAAATCACTACAAATGAACATGTGACTTTCTTTAGTAGATATTTTAATAGTCTAAAATCACTACAAATGAACATATGATGTTCTTTAGTAGATATTATTAATAGTCTAAAATCACTACAAATGAACATGTGACTTTCTTTAGTGGATATTTTTAATAGTCTAAAATCACTACAAATGAACACGTGACTTTCTTTAGTAGATGTTATTAATAGTCTAAAATCACTACAAATGAACATGTGACTTTCTTTAGTAGATATTTTTAATAGTCTAAAATCACTACAAATGAACATATGATGTTCTTTAGTAGATAATATTAATAGTTTAAAATCACTACAAATGAACATGACTTTCTTTAGTAGATATTTTTAATAGTCTAAAATCACTACAAATGAACATGTGACTTTCTTTAGTAGATATTTTTAAGTCTAAAATCACTACAAATGAACATCTGACGTTCTTTAGTAGATAATATTAATAGTCTAAAATCACTACAAATGAACATATGACTTTCTTTAGTAGATATTATTAGTAGTCTAAAATCACTACAAATGAACATGTGACTTTCTTTAGTAGATATTATTAATAGTTTAAAATCACTACAAATGAACATGACTTTCTTTAGTAGATATTATTAATAGTTTAAAATCACTACAAATGAACATATGACTTTCTTTAGTAGATATTTTTAATAGTCTAAAATCTCTACAAATGAACATGTGACTTTCTTTAGTAGATATTTTTAATAGTCTAAAATCACTACAAATGAATACGTGACATTCTTTAGTAGATATTTTTAATAGTCTAAAATCACTACAAATGAACATGTGACTTTCTTTAGTGGATATTTTTAATAGTCTAAAATCACTACAAATGAACATGTGACTTTCTTTAGTGGATAATATTAATAGTCTAAAATCACTAGAAATGAACATGTGACTTTCTTTAGTAGATATTAATAGTCTAAAATCACTACAAATGAACATGTGACTTTCTTTAGTAGATATTTTTAAGTCTAAAATCACTACAAATGAACATGTGACTTTCTTTAGTAGATTTTTTTAACAGTCTAAAATCACTACAAATGAACACGTGACTTTCTTTAGTAGATGTTATTAATAGTCTAAAATCACTACAAATGAACATGTGACTTTCTTTAGTAGATATTTTAATAGTCTAAAATCACTACAAATGAACATATGATGTTCTTTAGTAGATAATATTAATAGTCTAAAATCACTACAAATGAACATATGACTTTCTTTAGTAGATATTATTAGTAGTCTAAAATCACTACAAATGAACATGTGACTTACTTTAGTAGATATTATTAATAGTTTAAAATCACTACAAATGAACATGACTTTCTTTAGTAGATATTTTTAATAGTCTAAAATCACTACAAATGAACACGTGACTTTCTTTAGTAGATGTTATTAATAGTCTAAAATCACTACAAATGAACATGTGACTTTCTTTAGTAGATATTTTTAATAGTCTAAAATCACTACAAATGAACATATGATGTTCTTTAGTAGATAATATTAATAGTTTAAAATCACTACAAATGAACATGACTTTCTTTAGTAGATATTTTTAATAGTCTAAAATCACTACAAATGAACATGTGACTTTCTTTAGTAGATATTTTTAAGTCTAAAATCACTACAAATGAACATCTGACGTTCTTTAGTAGATAATATTAATAGTCTAAAATCACTACAAATGAACATATGACTTTCTTTAGTAGATATTATTAGTAGTCTAAAATCACTACAAATGAACATGTGACTTTCTTTAGTAGATATTATTAATAGTTTAAAATCACTACAAATGAACATGACTTTCTTTAGTAGATATTATTAATAGTTTAAAATCACTACAAATGAACATATGACTTTCTTTAGTAGATATTTTTAATAGTCTAAAATCTCTACAAATGAACATGTGACTTTCTTTAGTAGATATTTTTAATAGTCTAAAATCACTACAAATGAATACGTGACATTCTTTAGTAGATATTTTAATAGTCTAAAATCACTACAAATGAACATGTGACTTTCTTTAGTGGATATTTTTAATAGTCTAAAATCACTACAAATGAACATGTGACTTTCTTTAGTGGATAATATTAATAGTCTAAAATCACTAGAAATGAACATGTGACTTTCTTTAGTAGATATTAATAGTCTAAAATCACTACAAATGAACATGTGACTTTCTTTAGTAGATATTTTTAAGTCTAAAATCACTACAAATGAACATGTGACTTTCTTTAGTAGATTTTTTTAACAGTCTAAAATCACTACAAATGAACACGTGACTTTCTTTAGTAGATGTTATTAATAGTCTAAAATCACTACAAATGAACATGTGACTTTCTTTAGTAGATATTTTTAATAGTCTAAAATCACTACAAATGAACATATGATGTTCTTTAGTAGATAATATTAATAGTCTAAAATCACTACAAATGAACATATGACTTTCTTTAGTAGATATTATTAGTAGTCTAAAATCACTACAAATGAACATGTGACTTACTTTAGTAGATATTATTAATAGTTTAAAATCACTACAAATGAACATGACTTTCTTTAGTAGATATTTTTAATAGTCTAAAATCACTACAAATGAACACGTGACTTTCTTTAGTAGATGTTATTAATAGTCTAAAATCACTACAAATGAACATATGACTTTCTTTAGTAGATATTTTTAATAGTCTAAAATCTCTACAAATGAACATGTGACTTTCTTTAGTAGATATTTTTAATAGTCTAAAATCACTACAAATGAATACGTGACATTCTTTAGTAGATATTTTTAATAGTCTAAAATCACTACAAATGAACATGTGACTTTCTTTAGTGGATATTTTTAATAGTCTAAAATCACTACAAATGAACATGTGACTTTCTTTAGTGGATAATATTAATAGTCTAAAATCACTAGAAATGAACATGTGACTTTCTTTAGTAGATATTAATAGTCTAAAATCACTACAAATGAACATGTGACTTTCTTTAGTAGATATTTTTAAGTCTAAAATCACTACAAATGAACATGTGACTTTCTTTAGTAGATTTTTTTAACAGTCTAAAATCACTACAAATGAACACGTGACTTTCTTTAGTAGATGTTATTAATAGTCTAAAATCACTACAAATGAACATGTGACTTTCTTTAGTAGATATTTTTAATAGTCTAAAATCACTACAAATGAACATATGATGTTCTTTAGTAGATAATATTAATAGTCTAAAATCACTACAAATGAACATATGACTTTCTTTAGTAGATATTATTAGTAGTCTAAAATCACTACAAATGAACATGTGACTTACTTTAGTAGATATTATTAATAGTTTAAAATCACTACAAATGAACATGACTTTCTTTAGTAGATATTATTAATAGTCTAAAATCACTACAAATGAACATGTGACTTTCTTTAGTAGATATTTTTAATAGTCTAAAATCACTACAAATGAACATGTGACTTTCTTTAGTAGATATTTTTAAGTCTAAAATCACTACAAATGAACATATGACTTTCTTTAGTAGATATTATTAGTAGTCTAAAATCACTACAAATGAACATGTGACTTTCTTTAGTAGATATTATTAATAGTTTAAAATCACTACAAATGAACATGACTTTCTTTAGTAGATATTATTAATAGTTTAAAATCACTACAAATGAACATATGACTTTCTTTAGTAGATATTTTTAATAGTCTAAAATCTCTACAAATGAACATGTGACTTTCTTTAGTAGATATTTTTAATAGTCTAAAATCACTACAAATGAACATATGATGTTCTTTAGTAGATAATATTAATAGTCTAAAATCACTACAAATGAACATATGACTTTCTTTAGTAGATATTATTAGTAGTCTAAAATCACTACAAATGAACATGTGACTTTCTTTAGTAGATATTATTAATAGTTTAAAATCACTACAAATGAACATGACTTTCTTTAGTAGATATTATTAATAGTCTAAAATCACTAGAAATGAACATGTGACTTTCTTTAGTAGATATTTTTAATAGTCTAAAATCACTAGAAATGAACATGTGACTTTCTTTAGTAGATATTTTTAATAGTCTAAAATCACTACAAATGAACACGTGACATTCTTTAGTAGATATTTTTAATAATCTAAAATCACTACAAATGAACACGTGACATTCTTTAGTAGATATTTTTAATAATCTAAAATCACTACAAATGAACATGTGAGTTTCTTTAGCAGGTATTATTAATAGTCTAAAATCACTACAAATGAACAAGTGACTTTCTTTAGCGGATATTATTCATAGTCTAAAATCACTACAAATGAAAATGTGACTTTCTTTAGTAGATGTTATTAATAGTCTAAAATCACTAGAAATGAGCATGTGACTTTCTTTAGTGGATATTATTAATAGTCTAAAATAACTACAAATGCACATGTGACTTTCTCTAGCAGATATTATTAATGGTCTAAAATCACTACAAATGCACATGTGACTTTCTCTAGCGGATATTATTAATGGTCTAAAATCACTGCAAATGCACATGTGACTTTCTGTAGCAGATATTATTAATGGTCTAAAATCACTACAAATGAGCATGTGACTTTCTATAAGTGGTTGTTATTACTATTCTTGAGTCACAAAGAATGAAGAAATAATGTTTAAGTTATCATTCTGGTCTAATGAATTGTAATTATACTTTCAATATTTGTGAAAATTTCAGGTATGTGCATGTTGTAAGTTCTAATCACTGCTTTTCCTGAACTGATATATTCTTGTGTGTTTTTTTGTGGCCCTCACAGAATTATCTTGTTGAATATTTGGTATTCAACAATACAGGTGCTTTGGTTTAAGATCGTATTTCCTGGTTGTTACATGTGCCTTGGTTTAACATTGTCTTGCCTGGTTGTTACAGGTGCCTTGGTTTAAAATAGTCTTGCCTGGTTGTTACATGTGCCTTGGTTTAACATCATCTTGCCTGGTTGTTACAGGTGCCTTGGCTTAACATTAGGCTGTAGTCCTTTCTTTGGTCTCCCATTTCCTTTTTGTTCAAGTTTACACTGTGCCTTTGCAAAACATTTGGTGATTGCATTAATATTCCTGTCCTTCATAGCGGACTACGGATCAGTCCTCTGTTGCATCTTTTCCGGCAGGAACCCACATACTGAACTACTAGATGTGTGTTCAGTGTACTTATTTGTGGGATATGTCCCAAATTTCCTGTTCATCCTACCTCTGCTCCATTTTCTACCCTTGGCCTTCCTTTTCCTGTCTCAGGTTTTGTAGGAATAAAGCTTCCCCTCCACTGTCAACTATGTATTGTCTCCTGCTATGGCTTTACATGTGTGGTTCACTTCTCTTTAGGACCTTCTTGGGCCATGACACTATTTTCTCACAAACCTGCTGCTGGTTCCATATATGTGGGTCATTTTTATGATATTTTGAGTGTGATATGATTACTGTGTCCTTGTTGTCATGGCTGGCTTCTGTGCAACATGGCTTTGCATTTCCTTGCAAAAAACCTTTTGTTCTCCATCAGAGCCAAGTGCAGCCCATGATTCCATTTGTTTGTCACAATTTCCTAGGAACAGGTGTCCACCATATTTCTTCTTCCTCCTTGGGATCCCTGGTCACACCATGTTCTGTCTGAGGTAGTCCTTGACCACCTACCCCAACAAGCAGTCATACCTCTTCTATGCAAGTTTTACTCCCACCAACTGGCTCTGGGTTCTCCATTTCCACATATACATGGACAACTGGCTTCTTGCCATTTCCAAATGGGAGTAAGCCATTCCTATACTTGTGGATGGAATGATTGATTGCAGTGGAAGTGTCCTTCCTTCCTTCATCCTTCCTAATATTTTGTTCATCTGGGTGTTTTTTTACAGCACCCATCTAGGTCAGGCCCTACCTTCTCTCTTAGGCTCCATTCTACCGAGCTGGCCATTTGGATTGTCATGTTTGCTCCTTACTTTCTACTGGCAATGTTCTGTAGCTTTTGGAGCGGTGGCCACTTCTGACACTTGCCATACCTCTTGGCAGGACTCATATGTATTTGCTTCAATGGCCCCTTTAATGATAAGTGGATCCTTTGGGTATTTCTATTCATCTTTTCTTCCTTAATTGTAAATTTTCATTGATGTTGGACAAGACAATTATCTTTTTTTGGTACGACCTGTGAACTTGGTTGCTGCTGGAATTAGGTTGCTAAGCCTTTTAAAATTTTGCGTTTGGAGGATATCAAACAAAATTCTTTTTTAAGTTTTATGTATCCAATTGAATAACCATAAAATCATAAATAATTGTATTATTACCATATAACTCCACTGTAATTCATTAAGCTCCTTAACTAAGCTGCATTTAGATCTAGAAAAAAGTACAAAACTTCAAGTAGACTAAAGACACAGCCTACCTTCTTGAACTCTTGGTTCGAAAGAAAGTGATAGCCTTTTCTCATATTAAAATGGCTGAGAAAACCACAATGGGGACATTCTGAGTTGTCAATTGGCTATTCACGTGTCATATATTGAAGTGTATAAAAAAGACAGTTTTCCGATAGGGAAAGAGATGTCTGGGGCCAATGTTTTTAATTCAATACATAATGCATATTTCAGCAAAATGAAAACACAAGGTTCTTATTTTATATTCTAGCTTCTCAGTATTAATAATTTAAGTTCAAATTTGTACAAAACTATAGACTTAATATTTTGACACCAAAACATCTAATTTTAAACAGTGCTGCATTCAACATACCACATAACTCACTAAAATCTATATTTAGGTGTGTTATTTTAATATTTGCTATTACATTAAGAAACTAACTCGTATACTATATTAAAATTTGAATGATATTATACAATTTGTTTCCAAACTTATTGACATAAATTCATAAAATAGTAGTTCAATGAACCTTTGAATGCAAGTCAAAGGTGATGATATGGACTTTGACCTGTGATCTGTCACAAAAAGGTTAATGTTAGAACACTTCCAGGAGATAGCCTGTGCTTCTCGTGCACCAGTCTCTCTTCCAATTCAGTGTGGGATTTAAGTTAATCTTGTAAAGCAGTGGGAGAGTGCTGTATTATCATATTTTTAAATGAAATTTAAATAAGTACTTTCTCCACTTCTACTTCCCACTATCTTCCAGTGTTCACATTTTCTACCAGACTTTGAACTGATAATTCAATGGTGACATAGAGGGAATCACATTTGTCACTAAATAGTAGTGTTCTCCCATTGATGGAGAAGTGATGCATAGTGTTTTACATGAGAGACATGTTGGTACATTGGATTACAACAGAGGGAGAGTTTAAGGCTGGCTTGTGGGATGCATGCAAAAAATGTGTTCAAATAAAGAGCAGCAAAAAGTGAGAAAAGTTAATCTTATAAGTGGAGGAAAGTACCAGTCAGAAATATAGCAAGAAATGAGAAATGTTAGTATTGTAAACAGAGGAAGGTACCAATCAAAAATATAGCAACAAATGAGAAATGTTAGTATTGTAAACAGAGGAAGGTACCAGTCAGAAATATAGCAAGAAATGAGAAATGTTAGTATTGTAAACAGAGGAAGGTACCAATCAAAAATATAGCAACAAATGAGAAATGTTAGTATTGTAAACAGAGGAAGGTACCAGTCAGAAATATAGCAAGAAATGAGAAATGTTAGTATTGTAAACAGAGGAAGGTACCAATCAAAATATAGCAACAAATGAGAAATGTTAGTATTGTAAACAGAGGAAGGTACCAGTCAGAAATATAGCAACAAATAAGAAATGTTAGTATTGTAAACAGAGGAAGGTACCAGTCAGAAATATAGCAAGAAATGAGAAATGTTAGTATTGTAAACAGAGGAAGGTACCAATCAAAAATATAGCAACAAATGAGAAATGTTAGTATTGTAAACAGAGGAAGGTACCAGTCAGAAATATAGCAACAAATAAGAAATGTTAGTATTGTAAACAGAGGAAGGTACCAGTCAGAAATATAGCAACAAATGAGAAATGTTAGTATTGTAAACAGAGGAAGGTACCAATCAGAAATATAGCAACAAATGAGAAATGTTAGTATTGTAAACAGAGGAAGGTACCAGTCAGAAATATAGCAAAAAATGATAAATGTTAGTATTGTAAACAGAGGAAGGTACCAGTCAGAAATATAGCAAAAAATGATAAATGTTAGTATTGTAAACAGAGGAAGGTACCAATCAGAAATATAGCAACAAATGAGAAATGTTAGTATTGTAAACAGTGGAAGGTACCAGTCAGAAATATAGCAACAAATGAGAAATGTTAGTATTGTAAACAGTGGAAGGTACCAGTCAGAAATATAGCAACAAATGAGAAATGTTAGTATTGTAAACAGAGGAAGGTACCAATCAGAAATATAGCAACAAATGAGAAATGTTAGTATTGTAAACAGAGGAAGGTACCAATCAGAAATATAGCAACAAATGAGAAATGTTAGTATTGTAAACAGAGGAAGGTACCAATCAGAAATATAGCAACAAATGAGAAATGTTAGTATTGTAAACAGAGGAAGGTACCAGTCATAAATATAGCAACAAATGAGAAATGCTAGTATTGTAAACAGAGGAAGGTACCAATCAGAAATATAGCAACAAATGAGAAATGTTAGTATTGTAAACAAAGGAAGGTACCAATCAGAAATATAGCAACAAATGAGAAATGTTAGTATTGTAAACAGAGGAAGGTACCATTCAGAAATATAGCAAAAAATGATAAATGTTAGTATTGTAAACAGAGGAAGGTACCAATCAGAAATGTAGCAAAAAATGAGAAATGTTAGTATTGTAAACAGTGGAAGGTACCAGTCAGAAATATAGCAACAAATGAGAAATGTTAGTATTGTAAACAGAGGAAGGTACCAGTCAGAAATATAGCAACAAATGATAAATGTTAGTATTGTAAACAGAGGAAGGTACCAATCAGAAATGTAGCAAAAAATGAAAAATGTTAGTATTGTAAACAGTGGAAGGTACCAGTCAGAAATATAGCAACAAATGAGAAATGTTAGTATTGTAAACAGTGGAAGGTACCAGTCAGAAATATAACAACAAATGAGAAATGTTAGTATTGTAAACAGTGGAAGGTACCAGTCAGAAATATAGCAAAAAATGAGAAATGTTAGTATTGTAAACAGAGGAAGGTACCAATCAAAAATATAGCAACAAATGAGAAATGTTAGTATTGTAAACTGAGGAAGGTACCAATCAAAAATATAGCAACAAATGAGAAATGTTAGTATTGTAAACTGAGGAAGGTACCAATCAAAAATATAGCAACAAATGAGAAATGTTAGTATTGTAAACTGAGGAAGGTACCAATCAAAAATATAGCAACAAATGAGAAATGTTAGTATTGTAAACTGAGGAAGGTACCAGTCAGAAATATAGCAACAAATGAGAAATGTTAGTATTGTAAACAGAGGAAGGTACCAGTCAGAAATATAGCAAAAAATGATGAATGTTAGTATTGTAAACAGTGGAAGGTACCAGTCAGAAATATAGCAAAAAATGATGAATGTTAGTATTGTAAACAGTGGAAAGTACCAGTCAGAAATATAGCAAAAAATGAGAAATGTTAGTATTGTAAACAGAGGAAGGTACCAATCAGAAATATAGCAAAAAATGAGAAAAGTTAATCTTGTAAACAGAGGAAGGTATCAATGAGAAATATATATATTTTGATTAATTATCAGTGATGTCGAGAAACTTACTTGTTGAGAAATTCATATGCAAAAACGGTTTATTTGGGTTAAGAAAATATTTTACACAGAAGAGCGAACAACGTTTTGACCTTCTTCGGTCATCGTCAGGTTCACAAAGAAAGAGGTAACTGACCGGAAGCTGACCACATGTTTGAAAGGGGTTGTATAACTGAGTGTCGGAATGTAGAGGGCGGTATTAGATGTTTGAATATATAATTTTATTTATTTTATTATATTAATATAGGTATAAAGGCGTTCCTTTATATTGGTTTATTTTGGGTTTAAGTTGTTGTATAAGTAAGGCTTCTTTAATTTTGCGTTTGTTTACGTTTGTTTCTTTATTTAGTATTTGAGCGTTTTCTATGGTTATGTTGTGTTTATTTGATTTGCAGTGTTCGAAAACGTGTGAAGGTGACTTTTATGTTCTTTGAATCTGGTTTCCATTTTTCTACTTGTTTTTCCAATATAGAAGTTGTGGCAGTTATCACATTGTATTTTATAAATAATGTTGGTGTTGTGTTTGTCAGTGTAGTTTTTACATAGTATAGACCTCAGTTTTGTGCCTGGTTTTTGAATAAATTTGGTATTAACTGGAATGTCATATTTTGTTACCAGTTTTTGCCAAATGTTGGTTATTTGTATGCTGATGTCAGGAATATATGGTATACAGCAGAATATGGTTTCGTGATTTTTGGATTCGTGAGATATATTTACTTTAGTTGGTTGATTTTGCTTTCTGTCTAGGTGTGTGTGTATAATGTTTTCTACGGTTTGTGGAGGAAACTTATTGATGTTGATGAAGTATTGTTTTATTTTGTCTAATTCATCGTTAATCTTATCTGGTGAGCATAGTTTTATGGCTGTGTTTATTTGGTTTCTTAGTATGTTGAGTTTTTGTTTTGTTTCATGTGCTGAGTCCCAAGGAATATATAGTCCAGTATGGGTGATTTTTCGGCAGATTTCTCTTTCGAATTGTGTGTCGGTTCTTGTAATTTTGAGGTTAAGAAATGATATTTGATTGCTTTCTTCCTGTTCACATGTGAAGTTAATGTTGGGATGTATAGAGTTAATGTGATTGAAAAAATTAAGTATGTGTTCTGTAGATTTGAATCCTGCAACCGTGTCATCTACATATCTGTACCAGTATAGTATAGTGGTGGATGTAATGCTGTGTTAATTGCTTGTGTTTCAACTTGTGTCATAAAAATATTGGCTAGAACTGGTGATACTGGGTTGCCCATGCTTAGGCTATTTGTTTGTGTATAGTTTTGGTTGTTGAACATGAAGTTTGTCTTTATCGTGGTGAATTCTATGAGGGTTGCTAATTGGTTACTGGGAATGTCTATAGTTGGGTTAGGGTCTCGGATATAGAGTTCTAAGGCTATCTTGCAGGCTTCAGTGGTTGGAACTTCTGTAAAGAGGGATATAACAGAAGTTATACTACAACATACTAAGAAACCAAATAAACACAGCCATAAAACTATGCTCACCAGATACAATTAACGATGAATTAGACAAAATAAAACACTACTTCATCAACATCAATAAGTTTCCTCCACAAACCGTAGAAAACATTATACGCACACACCTAGACAGAAAGCAAAATCAACCAACTAAAGTAAATATATCTCACGAATCCAAAAATCACAAAACCATATTCTGCTGTATACCATATATTCCTGACATCAGCATACAAATAACCAACATTTGGCAAAAACTGGTAACAAAATATGACATTCCAGTTAATACCAAATTTATTCAAAAACCAGGCACAAAACTGAGGTCTATACTATGTAAAAACTACACTGACAAATACCACACCAACATTATTTACAAAATACAATGTGATAACTGCCACGACTTCTATATTGGAGAAACAAGTAGAAAAATGGAAACCAGATTCAAAGAACATAAAAAGTCACCTTCACACGTTTTCGAACACTGCAAGTCAAATAAACGCAACATAGCCATAGAAAACACTCAAATACTAAATAAAGAAACAAACGTAAACAAACGCAAAATTAAAGAAGCCTTACTTATACAACAACTTAAATCCAATATAAAGGAATGCCTTTATTCCTATATTAATATAATTAATAAAATAAATAAAATTATATATTCAAACATCTAATACCGCCCTCTACATTCCGACACTCAGTTACACAACACCTTTCAAACATGTGGTCAGCTTCTGGTCAGTTACCTCTTTCTTTGTGAACCTGACGATGACCAAAGAAGGTCGAAACGTTGTTCGCTCTTCTATGTAAAATATTTTCTCAACCCAAACGAGCCATTTTTGCATATAAATTTTGATTAATTGTTCATATTTGTAACTTTAATCAGTTTAATTGTAATTTTATTACTGAATAGTTGGAATAGTTTAGAAAAAGTAATAATAATAAATAGTTATTGACTTTAATAATATTAATCAGTTCAGTTGTAATTTTATTTAATTTCTTAGTTTATTGATTATTCTATGACCCTCATCATTGGTTAGAGATAATCAATTATGTTGATTTATTAGTAAGTTAATACCCTGGTGTTACTTAGTTCAAACACAGTTTCCATAGTTCCTTTAACTTTGAGCAGGTATCTATTAGTAAGTAATTGGTGGAGGTGAATATTTAATACAGTATTGTTATTCAATGCTTGTTGTTTAATTGTTATAAGTTGGTAGGGATGATAATTTAATAGAAATGTAAATTCATTTTTCTGTGACTAGTGGGACGAGATTGCAATGTGTTATTTTTGTCAGTAACTTAGCAGACTGTAATTAATTGGTGAATGTATTAAAATGTCCTTACAGTTGGAGTGTGTGATAGTAAAACATAATAAAGTTAGGTTTATCTATAATACCAACCTTTTTATATTTTGATGTTTAGTATTATATAGATAAACCTTTGTTAACCATATCGGTACTAAGTAAACAGGTTTATTGTGATGTAAGTGAACAAACTAAACATTAAAAATGTTTCATAAACTCTTACATGAATTATAATTCATCTTTCATCTTCTACAGACAATAAAAATGTTTAGTACAGAGAATACACTTTTTGGATATTCTTTTGTTTGATAATAAGATAATATATAATTCCAGATACTGTAAAAGAAAAAAGCTGGAAAAAGCCACTTCGTTGTCATGATATCTTGTTGTCTAATTCAGCTGTTGTCCCACCCATCAAACCGTGAGTTTAAAACCTTATGAAATGTTTAAAATATTCAATAACAACTATAAACATATCCTGTTTTACCTGTAATAAGAGCTTCTGATGTATACTACTTAGAAACAAGAATTTAATGTTTTTATAAAAAGAGATAGTAAGTGTATACACACTTACTTATTAAAAGTTAGTGACACTACTACAGGGACTGTATAAAGTTATGGAGGTGTCCAAGCAAGAATTTAGTTACAGGTGTGTAGGATAATATGAAGTTATACAGGTATCTAAATAAGAATTTAGTGACAGTTGTGTAGGATAATATCAAGGTATACAGGTATCTAAATAAGAATTTAGTGACAGTTGCGTAGGATGATATAAAGTTATACAGGTATCTAAATAAGAATTTAGTGACAGTTGTGTAGGATGATATAAAGTTATACAGGTATCTAAATAAGAATTTAGTGACAGTTGTGTAGGATGATATAAAGTTATACAGGTATCTAAATAAGAATTTAGTGACAGTTGTGTAGGATAATATAAAGTTACACAGGTATCTAAATAAGAATTTAGTGACAGTTGTGTAGGATAATATAAAGTTATACAGGTATCTAAAGAATTTAGTGACAGTTGTCTAGGATAATATCAAGTTATACAGGTATCTAAAGAATTTAGTGACAGTTGTGTAGGATGATATAAAGTTATACAGGTATCTAAATAAGAATTTAGTGACAGTTGTGTAGGATAATATCAAGGTATACAGGTATCTAAATAAGAATTTAGTGACAGTTGTGTAGGATAATATCAAGGTATACAGGTATCTAAATAAGAATTTAGTGACAGTTGTGTAGGATAATATCAAGGTATACAGGTATCTAAATAAGAATTTAGTGACAGTTGTGTAGGATGATATAAAGTTATACAGGTATCTAAATAAGAATTTAGTGACAGTTGTGTAGGATAATATCAAAGTATACAGGTATCTAAATAAGAATTTAGTGACAGTTGTGTAGGATAATATCAAGGTATACAGGTATCTAAATAAGAATTTAGTGACAGTTGTGTAGGATAATATCAAGGTATACAGGTATCTAAATAAGAATTTAGTGACAGTTGTGTACGATGATATAAAGTTATACAGGTATCTAAATAAGAATTTAGTGACAGTTGTGTAGGATGATATAAAGTTATACAGGTATCTGAATAAGAATTTAGTGACAGTTGTGTAGGATGATATAAAGTTATACAGGTATCTGAATAAGAATTTAGTGACAGTTGTGTAGGATGATATAAAGTTATACAGGTATCTAAATAAGAATTTAGTGACAGTTGTGTAGGATAATATCAAGGTATACAGGTATCTAAAGAATTTAGTGACAGTTGTGTAAGATAATATCAAGGTATACAGGTATCTAAATAAGAATTTAGTGACAGTTGTGTAGGATAATATAAAGGTATACAGGTATCTAAATAAGAATTTAGTGACAGTTGTGTAGGATAATATAAAGTTATACAGGTATCTAAATAAGAATTTAGTGACAGTTGTGTAGGATGATATAAAGTTATACAGGTATCTGAATAAGAATTTAGTGACAGTTGTGTAGGATGATATAAAGTTATACAGGTATCTGAATAAGAATTTAGTGACAGTTGTGTAGGATAATATAAAGTTATACAGGTATCTGATTAGAATTTAGTGACAGTTGTGTAGGATAATATAAAGTTATACAGGTATCTAAATAAGAATTTAGTGACAGTTGTGTAGGATAATATAAAGTTATACAGGTATCTAAATAAGAATTTAGTGACAGTTGTGTAGGATAATATAAAGTTATACAGGTATCTAAATAAGAATTTAGTGACAGTTGTGTAGGATAATATAAAGTTATACAGGTATCTAAATAAGAATTTAGTGACAGTTGTGTAGGATAATATAAAGTTATACAGGTATCTAAATAAGAATTTAGTGACAGGTATGTAGGATGATATAAAGTTATAGAGGTATCTAAATAAGAATTTAGTGACAGTTGTGTAGGATAATATCGAGGTATACAGGTATATAAAGAATTTAGTGACAGTTGTGTAGGATAATATCAAGGTATACAGGTATCTAAATAAGAATTTAGTGACAGTTGTGTAGGATATTATAAAGTTATACAGGTATCTAAATAAGAATTTAGTGACAGTTGTGTAGGATGATATAAAGTTATACAGGTATCTGAATAAGAATTTAGTGACAGTTGTGTAGGATGATATAAAGTTATACAGGTATCTGAATAAGAATTTAGTGACAGTTGTGTAGGATAATATAAAGTTATACAGGTATCTGATTAGAATTTAGTGACAGTTGTGTAGGATAATATAAAGTTATACAGGTATCTAAATAAGAATTTAGTGACAGTTGTGTAGGATAATATAAAGTTATACAGGTATCTAAATAAGAATTTAGTGACAGTTGTGTAGGATAATATAAAGTTATACAGGTATCTAAATAAGAATTTAGTGACAGTTGTGTAGGATAATATAAAGTTATACAGGTATCTAAATAAGAATTTAGTGACAGTTGTGTAGGATGATATAAAGTTATACAGGTATCTAAATAAGAATTTAGTGACAGTTGTGTAGGATAATATCAAGGTATACAGGTATCTAAATAAGAATTTAGTGACAGTTGTGTAGGATAATATCAAGGTATACAGGTATCTAAATAAGAATTTAGTGACAGTTGTGTAGGATAATATCAAGGTATACAGGTATCTAAATAAGAATTTAGTGACAGTTGTGTAGGATGATATAAAGTTATACAGGTATCTAAATAAGAATTTAGTGACAGTTGTGTACGATGATATAAAGTTATACAGATATCTAAATAAGAATTTAGTGACAGTTGTGTAGGATGATATAAAGTTATACAGGTATCTGAATAAGAATTTAGTGACAGTTGTGTGGGATAATATAAAGTTATACAGGTATCTAAATAAGAATTTAGTGACAGGTATGTAGGATAATATAAAGTTATACAGGTATCTAAAGAATTTAGTGACAGTTGTGCAGGATAATATAAAGTTATACAGGTATCTAAATACAAATTTAGTGACAGTTGTGTAGGATAATATCAAGGTATACAGGTATCTAAATAAGAATTTAGTGACAGTTGTGTAGGATGATATAAAGTTATACAGGTATCTGAAGAATTTAGTGACAGTTGTGTAGGATGATATAAAGTTATACAGGTATCTAAAGAATTTAGTGACAGTTGTGTAGGATAATATAAAGTTATACAGGTATCTAAATAAGAATTTAGTGACAGTTGTGTAGGATAATATAAAGTTATACAGGTATCTAAATAAGAATTTAGTGACAGTTGTGTAGGATAATATAAAGATATACAGGTATCTAAATAAGAATTTAGTGACAGTTGTGTAGGATAATATAAAGTTATACAGGTACCTAAAGAATTTAGTGACAGGTATATAGGATGATATAAAGTTATACAGGTGTCTGATTAGAATTTAGTGACAGGTATGTAGGATAATATAAAGTTATACAGGTATATAAATAAGAATTTAGTGACAGGTTTGTAGGATAATATAAAGTTATACAGGTATCTAAATATGAATTTAGTGACAGTTGTGTAGGATAATATAAAGTTATACAGGTATCTAAAGAATTTAGTGACAGTTGTGTAGGATAATATCAAGGTATACAGGTATCTAAAGAATTTAGTGACAGTTGTGTAAGATAATATCAAGGTATACAGGTATCTAAATAAGAATTTAGTGACAGTTGTGTAGGATAATATCAAGGTATACAGGTATCTAAATAAGAATTTAGTGACAGTTGTGTAGGATAATATCAAGGTATACAGGTATCTAAATAAGAATTTAGTGACAGTTGTGTAGGATGATATAAAGTTATACAGGTATCTAAATAAGAATTTAGTGACAGTTGTGTAGGATGATATAAAGTTATACAGGTATCTAAATAAGAATTTAGTGACAGTTGTGTAGGATGATATAAAGTTATACAGGTATCTAAATAAGAATTTAGTGACAGTTGTGTAGGATGATATAAAGTTATACAGGTATCTAAATAAGAATTTAGTGACAGTTGTGTAGGATGATATAAAGTTATACAGGTATCTGAATAAGAATTTAGTGACAGTTGTGTAGGATGATATAAAGTTATACAGGTATCTAAATAAGAATTTAGTGACAGTTGTGTAGGATGATATAAAGTTATACAGGTATCTGAATAAGAATTTAGTGACAGTTGTGTAGGATGATATAAAGTTATACAGGTATCTGAATAAGAATTTAGTGACAGTTGTGTAGGATAATATAAAGTTATACAGGTATCTGATTAGAATTTAGTGACAGTTGTGTAGGATAATATCAAGGTATACAGGTATCTAAATAAGAATTTAGTGACAGTTGTGTACGATGATATAAAGTTATACAGGTATCTGAATAAGAATTTAGTGACAGTTGTGTGGGATAATATAAAGTTATACAGGTATCTAAATAAGAATTTAGTGACAGGTATGTAGGATAATATAAAGTTATACAGGTATCTAAAGAATTTAGTGACAGTTGTGCAGGATAATATAAAGTTATACAGGTATCTAAATACAAATTTAGTGACAGTTGTGTAGGATAATATCAAGGTATACAGGTATCTAAATAAGAATTTAGTGACAGTTGTGTAGGATGATATAAAGTTATACAGGTATCTAAATAAGAATTTAGTGACAGTTGTGTAGGATGATATAAAGTTATACAGGTATCTGAAGAATTTAGTGACAGTTGTGTAGGATGATATAAAGTTATACAGGTATCTGAAGAATTTAGTGACAGTTGTGTAGGATAATATAAAGTTATACAGGTATCTAAAGAATTTAGTGACAGTTGTGTAGGATAATATAAAGTTATACAGGTATATAAATAAGAATTTAGTGACAGGTTTGTAGGATAATATAAAGTTATACAGGTATCTAAATATGAATTTAGTGACAGTTGTGTAGGATAATATAAAGTTATACAGGTACCTAAAGAATTTAGTGACAGGTATATAGGATGATATAAAGTTATACAGGTGTCTGATTAGAATTTAGTGACAGGTATGTAGGATAATATAAAGTTATACAGGTATCTAAATAAGAATTTAGTGACAGTTGTGTAGGATAATATAAAGTTATACAGGTATCTAAAGAATTTAGTGACAGTTGTGTAGGATAATATCAAGGTATACAGGTATCTAAATAAGAATTTAGTGACAGTTGTGTAGGATGATATAAAGTTATACAGGTATCTAAATAAGAATTTAGTGACAGTTGTGTAGGATGATATAAAGTTATACAGGTATCTGAATAAGAATTTAGTGACAGTTGTGTAGGATGATATAAAGTTATACAGGTATCTGAATAAGAATTTAGTGACAGTTGTGTAGGATGATATAAAGTTATACAGGTGTCTGATTAGAATTTAGTGACAGGTATGTAGGATAATATAAAGTTATACAGGTATATAAATAAGAATTTAGTGACAGTTGTGTAGGATAATATAAAGTTATACAGGTATCTAAAGAATTTAGTGACAGTTGTGTAGGATAATATCAAGGTATACAGGTATCTAAAGAATTTAGTGACAGTTGTGTAGGATAATATCAAGGTATACAGGTATCTAAATAAGAATTTAGTGACAGTTGTGTAGGATAATATCAAGGTATACAGGTATCTAAATAAGAATTTAGTGACAGTTGTGTAGGATAATATCAAGGTATACAGGTATCTAAATAAGAATTTAGTGACAGTTGTGTAGGATGATATAAAGTTATACAGGTATCTAAATAAGAATTTAGTGACAGTTGTGTAGGATGATATAAAGTTATACAGGTATCTAAATAAGAATTTAGTGACAGTTGTGTAGGATGATATAAAGTTATACAGGTATCTAAATAAGAATTTAGTGACAGTTGTGTAGGATGATATAAAGTTATACAGGTATCTAAATAAGAATTTAGTGACAGTTGTGTAGGATGATATAAAGTTATACAGGTATCTGAATAAGAATTTAGTGACAGTTGTGTAGGATGATATAAAGTTATACAGGTATCTGAATAAGAATTTAGTGACAGTTGTGTAGGATGATATAAAGTTATACAGGTATCTGAATAAGAATTTAGTGACAGTTGTGTAGGATGATATAAAGTTATACAGGTATCTGAATAAGAATTTAGTGACAGTTGTGTAGGATAATATAAAGTTATACAGGTATCTAAATAGAATTTAGTGACAGTTGTGTAGGATAATATAAAGTTATACAGGTATCTAAATAAGAATTTAGTGACAGTTGTGTAGGATGATATAAAGTTATACAGGTATCTAAATAAAAATTTAGTGACAGTTGTGTGGGATAATATAAAGTTATACAGGTATCTAAATAAGAATTTAGTGACAGGTATGTAGGATAATATAAAGTTATACAGGTATCTAAAGAATTTAGTGACAGTTGTGCAGGATAATATAAAGTTATACAGGTATCTAAATACAAATTTAGTGACAGTTGTGTAGGATAATATCAAGGTATACAGGTATCTAAATAAGAATTTAGTGACAGTTGTGTAGGATGATATAAAGTTATACAGGTATCTAAATAAGAATTTAGTGACAGTTGTGTAGGATGATATAAAGTTATACAGGTATCTGAAGAATTTAGTGACAGTTGTGTAGGATGATATAAAGTTATACAGGTATCTGAAGAATTTAGTGACAGTTGTGCAGGATAATATAAAGTTATACAGGTATCTAAATACAAATTTAGTGACAGTTGTGTAGGATAATATAAAGTTATACAGGTATCTAAATAAGAATTTAGTGACAGTTGTGTAGGATGATATAAAGTTATACAGGTATCTAAATAAGAATTTAGTGACAGTTGTGTAGGATGATATAAAGTTATACAGGTATCTGAATAAGAATTTAGTGACAGTTGTGTAGGATGATATAAAGTTATACAGGTATCTGAAGAATTTAGTGACAGTTGTGTAGGATAATATAAAGTTATAC
This sequence comes from Tachypleus tridentatus, assembly GCF_004210375.1. Taxonomy (NCBI): domain Eukaryota; kingdom Metazoa; phylum Arthropoda; class Merostomata; order Xiphosura; family Limulidae; genus Tachypleus; species Tachypleus tridentatus. The sequence continues at coordinate 168,476,910 of NC_134833.1, forward strand.
AGGTATCTAAAGAATTTAGTGACAGTTGTGTAGGATAATATAAAGTTATACAGGTATATAAATAAGAATTTAGTGACAGGTGTGTAGGATAATATAAAGTTATACAGGTATCTAAATATGAATTTAGTGACAGTTGTGTAGGATAATATAAAGTTATACAGGTACCTAAAGAATTTAGTGACAGGTATATAGGATGATATAAAGTTATACAGGTATCTGATTAGAATTTAGTGACAGGTATGTAGGATAATATAAAGTTATACAGGTATATAAATAAGAATTTAGTGACAGTTGTGTAGGATAATATAAAGTTATACAGGTATCTAAAGAATTTAGTGACAGTTGTGTAGGATAATATCAAGGTATACAGGTATCTAAATAAGAATTTATTGACAGTTGTGTACGATGATATAAAGTTATACAGGTATCTAAATAAGAATTTAGTGACAGTTGTGTAGGATGATATAAAGTTATACAGGTATCTAAATAAGAATTTAGTGACAGTTGTGTAGGATGATATAAAGTTATACAGGTATCTAAATAAGAATTTAGTGACAGTTGTGTAGGATGATATAAAGTTATACAGGTATCTAAATAAGAATTTAGTGACAGTTGTGTAGGATGATATAAAGTTATACAGGTATCTAAATAAGAATTTAGTGACAGTTGTGTAGGATGATATAAAGTTATACAGGTATCTGAATAAGAATTTAGTGACAGTTGTGTAGGATGATATAAAGTTATACAGGTATCTAAATAAGAATTTAGTGACAGTTGTGTAGGATGATATAAAGTTATACAGGTATCTAAATAAGAATTTAGTGACAGTTGTGTAGGATAATATAAAGTTATACAGGTATCTAAATAAGAATTTAGTGACAGTTGTGTAGGATAATATAAAGTTATACAGGTATCTAAATAAGAATTTAGTGACAGTTGTGTAGGATAATATAAAGTTATACAGGTATCTAAATAAGAATTTAGTGACAGTTGTGTAGGATAATATAAAGTTATACAGGTATCTAAATAAGAATTTAGTGACAGTTGTGTAGGATAATATAAAGTTATACAGGTATCTAAATAAGAATTTAGTGACAGTTGTGTAGGATAATATAAAGTTATACAGGTATCTAAATAAGAATTTAGTGACAGTTGTGTAGGATGATATAAAGTTATACAGGTATCTAAATAAGAATTTAGTGACAGTTGTGTAGGATGATATAAAGTTATACAGGTATCTGAATAAGAATTTAGTGACAGTTGTGTAGGATAATATAAAGTTATACAGGTATCTGAATAAGAATTTAGTGACAGTTGTGTAGGATAATATAAAGTTATACAGGTACCTAAAGAATTTAGTGACAGGTGTGTAGGATGATATAAAGTTATACAGGTATCTAAATTAGAATTTAGTGACAGGTATGTAGGATAATATAAAGTTATACAGGTATCTAAATAAGAATTTAGTGACAGGTTTGTAGGATAATATAAAGTTATACAGGTATCTAAATATGAATTTAGTGACAGTTGTGTAGGATAATATAAAGTTATACAGGTATCTAAAGAATTTAGTGACAGTTGTGTAAGATAATATCAAGGTATACAGGTATCTAAATAAGAATTTAGTGACAGTTGTGTAGGATAATATCAAGGTATACAGGTATCTAAATAAGAATTTAGTGACAGTTGTGTAGGATGATATAAAGTTATACAGGTATCTGAATAAGAATTTAGTGACAGTTGTGTAGGATGATATAAAGTTATACAGGTATCTAAATAAGAATTTAGTGACAGTTGTGTAGGATGATATAAAGTTATACAGGTATCTAAATAAGAATTTAGTGACAGTTGTGTAGGATGATATAAAGTTATACAGGTATCTAAATAAGAATTTAGTGACAGTTGTGTAGGATAATATAAAGTTATACAGGTATCTAAATAAGAATTTAGTGACAGTTGTGTAGGATAATATAAAGTTATACAGGTATCTAAATAAGAATTTAGTGACAGTTGTGTAGGATGATATAAAGTTATACAGGTATCTAAATAAGAATTTAGTGACAGTTGTGTAGGATAATATAAAGTTATACAGGTATCTAAATAAGAATTTAGTGACAGGTGTGTAGGATAATATAAAGTTATACAGGTATCTAAATAAGAATTTAGTGACAGTTGTGTAGGATAATATAAAGTTATACAGGTATCTAAATAAGAATTTAGTGACAGTTGTGTAGGATAATATAAAGTTATACAGGTATCTAAATAAGAATTTAGTGACAGTTGTGTAGGATGATATAAAGTTATACAGGTATCTAAATAAGAATTTAGTGACAGTTGTGTAGGATGATATAAAGTTATACAGGTATCTAAATAAGAATTTAGTGACAGTTGTGTAGGATAATATAAAGTTATACAGGTATCTAAATAAGAATTTAGTGACAGTTGTGTAGGATAATATAAAGTTATACAGGTATCTAAATAAGAATTTAGTGACAGTTGTGTAGGATAATATAAAGTTATACAGGTATCTAAATAAGAATTTAGTGACAGTTGTGTAGGATAATATAAAGTTATACAGGTATCTAAATAAGAATTTAGTGACAGTTGTGTAGGATAATATAAAGTTATACAGGTATCTAAATAAGAATTTAGTGACAGTTGTGTAGGATAATATAAAGTTATACAGGTATCTAAATAAGAATTTAGTGACAGGTATGTGTAGGATGATATAAAGTTATACAGGTATCTGATTAAGAATTTAGTGACAGGTATGTAGGATAATATAAAGTTATACAGGTATCTAAATAAGAATTTAGTGACAGGTGTGTAGGATAATATAAAGTTATACAGGTATCTAAATAAGAATTTAGTGACAGTTGTGTAGGATAATATAAAGTTATACAGGTATCTAAAAGAATTTAGTGACAGGTATATAGGATGATATAAAGTTATACAGGTGTCTGATTAGAATTTAGTGACAGGTATGTAGGATGATATAAAGTTATACAGGTATCTAAATAAGAATTTAGTGACAGGTATGTAGGATAATATAAAGTTATACAGGTATCTAAATAAGAATTTAGTGACAGTTGTGTAGGATAATATAAAGTTATACAGGTATCTAAATAAGAATTTAGTGACAGGTATGTAGGATGATATAAAGTTATACAGGTATCTAAATAAGAATTTAGTGACAGTTGTGTAGGATAATATAAAGTTATACAGGTATCTAAATAAGAATTTAGTGACAGTTGTGTAGGATAATATAAAGTTATACAGGTATCTAAATAAGAATTTAGTGACAGTTGTGTAGGATAATATAAAGTTATACAGGTATCTAAATAAGAATTTAGTGACAGTTGTGTAGGATAATATAAAGTTATACAGGTATCTAAATAAGAATTTAGTGACAGTTGTGTAGGATAATATAAAGTTATACAGGTATCTAAATAAGAATTTAGTGACAGTTGTGTAGGATAATATAAAGTTATACAGGTATCTAAATAAGAATTTAGTGACAGTTGTGTAGGATAATATAAAGTTATACAGGTATCTAAATAAGAATTTAGTGACAGTTGTGTAGGATAATATAAAGTTATACAGGTATCTAAATAAGAATTTAGTGACAGTTGTGTAGGATGATATAAAGTTATACAGGTATCTAAATAAGAATTTAGTGACAGTTGTGTAGGATATATAAAGTTATAAAGTGTAGGATACAGGTATCTAAATAAGAATTTAGTGACAGTTGTGTAGGATAATATAAAGTTATACAGGTATCTAAATAAGAATTTAGTGACAGTTGTGTAGGATAATATAAAGTTATACAGGTATCTAAATAAGAATTTAGTGACAGTTGTGTAGGATAATATAAAGTTATACAGGTATCTAAATAAGAATTTAGTGACAGTTGTGTAGGATAATATAAAGTTATACAGGTATCTAAATAAGAATTTAGTGACAGTTGTGTAGGATAATATAAAGTTATACAGGTATCTAAATAAGAATTTAGTGACAGTTGTGTAGGATAATATAAAGTTATACAGGTATCTAAATAAGAATTTAGTGACAGTTGTGTAGGATAATATAAAGTTATACAGGTATCTAAATAAGAATTTAGTGACAGTTGTGTAGGATAATATAAAGTTATACAGGTATCTAAATAAGAATTTAGTGACAGTTGTGTAGGATAATATAAAGTTATACAGGTATCTAAATAAGAATTTAGTGACAGTTGTGTAGGATAATATAAAGTTATACAGGTATCTAAATAAGAATTTAGTGACAGTTGTGTAGGATAATATAAAGTTATACAGGTATCTAAATAAGAATTTAGTGACAGTTGTGTAGGATAATATAAAGTTATACAGGTATCTAAATAAGAATTTAGTGACAGTTGTGTAGGATAATATAAAGTTATACAGGTATCTAAATAAGAATTTAGTGACAGTTGTGTAGGATAATATAAAGTTATACAGGTATCTAAATAAGAATTTAGTGACAGTTGTGTAGGATAATATAAAGTTATACAGGTATCTAAATAAGAATTTAGTGACAGTTGTGTAGGATAATATAAAGTTATACAGGTATCTAAATAAGAATTTAGTGACAGTTGTGTAGGATAATATAAAGTTATACAGGTATCTAAATAAGAATTTAGTGACAGTTGTGTAGGATAATATAAAGTTATACAGGTATCTAAATAAGAATTTAGTGACAGTTGTGTAGGATAATATAAAGTTATACAGGTATCTAAATAAGAATTTAGTGACAGTTGTGTAGGATAATATAAAGTTATACAGGTATCTAAATAAGAATTTAGTGACAGTTGTGTAGGATAATATAAAGTTATACAGGTATCTAAATAAGAATTTAGTGACAGTTGTGTAGGATAATATAAAGTTATACAGGTATCTAAATAAGAATTTAGTGACAGTTGTGTAGGATAATATAAAGTTATACAGGTATCTAAATAAGAATTTAGTGACAGTTGTGTAGGATAATATAAAGTTATACAGGTATCTAAATAAGAATTTAGTGACAGTTGTGTAGGATAATATAAAGTTATACAGGTATCTAAATAAGAATTTAGTGACAGTTGTGTAGGATAATATAAAGTTATACAGGTATCTAAATAAGAATTTAGTGACAGTTGTGTAGGATGATATAAAGTTATACAGGTATCTAAATAAGAATTTAGTGACAGTTGTGTAGGATAATATAAAGTTATACAGGTATCTAAATAAGAATTTAGTGACAGTTGTGTAGGATAATATAAAGTTATACAGGTATCTAAATAAGAATTTAGTGACAGTTGTGTAGGATAATATAAAGTTATACAGGTATCTAAATAAGAATTTAGTGACAGTTGTGTAGGATAATATAAAGTTATACAGGTATCTAAATAAGAATTTAGTGACAGTTGTGTAGGATAATATAAAGTTATACAGGTATCTAAATAAGAATTTAGTGACAGTTGTGTAGGATAATATAAAGTTATACAGGTATCTAAATAAGAATTTAGTGACAGTTGTGTAGGATAATATAAAGTTATACAGGTATCTAAATAAGAATTTAGTGACAGTTGTGTAGGATAATATAAAGTTATACAGGTATCTAAATAAGAATTTAGTGACAGTTGTGTAGGATAATATAAAGTTATACAGGTATCTAAATAAGAATTTAGTGACAGTTGTGTAGGATAATATAAAGTTATACAGGTATCTAAATAAGAATTTAGTGACAGTTGTGTAGGATAATATAAAGTTATACAGGTATCTAAATAAGAATTTAGTGACAGGTGTAGGATAATATAAAGTTATACAGGTATCTAAATAAGAATTTAGTGACAGTTGTGTAGGATAATATAAAGTTATACAGGTATCTAAATAAGAATTTAGTGACAGTTGTGTAGGATAATATAAAGTTATACAGGTATCTAAATAAGAATTTAGTGACAGTTGTGTAGGATAATATAAAGTTATACAGGTATCTAAATAAGAATTTAGTGACAGTTGTGTAGGATAATATAAAGTTATACATGTATCTAAAGAATTTAGTGACAGGTGTAGGATATAAAGTTATACAGGTATCTAGAATTTAGTGACAGTTGTGTAGGATAATATAAAGTTATACAGGTATCTAAATAAGAATTTAGTGACAGTTGTGTAGGATAATATAAAGTTATACAGGTATCTAAATAAGAATTTAGTGACAGTTGTGTAGGATAATATAAAGTTATACAGGTATCTAAATAAGAATTTAGTGACAGTTGTGTAGGATAATATAAAGTTATACAGGTATCTAAATAAGAATTTAGTGACAGTTGTGTAGGATAATATAAAGTTATACAGGTATCTAAATAAGAATTTAGTGACAGTTGTGTAGGATAATATAAAGTTATACAGGTATCTAAATAAGAATTTAGTGACAGTTGTGTAGGATAATATAAAGTTATACAGGTATCTAAATAAGAATTTAGTGACAGTTGTGTAGGATAATATAAAGTTATACAGGTATCTAAATAAGAATTTAGTGACAGTTGTGTAGGATAATATAAAGTTATACAGGTATCTAAATAAGAATTTAGTGACAGTTGTGTAGGATAATATAAAGTTATACAGGTATCTAAATAAGAATTTAGTGACAGTTGTGTAGGATAATATAAAGTTATACAGGTATCTAAATAAGAATTTAGTGACAGTTGTGTAGGATAATATAAAGTTATACAGGTATCTAAATAAGAATTTAGTGACAGTTGTGTAGGATAATATAAAGTTATACAGGTATCTAAATAAGAATTTAGTGACAGTTGTGTAGGATAATATAAAGTTATACAGGTATCTAAATAAGAATTTAGTGACAGTTGTGTAGGATAATATAAAGTTATACAGGTATCTAAATAAGAATTTAGTGACAGTTGTGTAGGATAATATAAAGTTATACAGGTATCTAAATAAGAATTTAGTGACAGTTGTGTAGGATAATATAAAGTTATACAGGTATCTAAATAAGAATTTAGTGACAGTTGTGTAGGATAATATAAAGTTATACAGGTATCTAAATAAGAATTTAGTGACAGTTGTGTAGGATAATATAAAGTTATACAGGTATCTAAATAAGAATTTAGTGACAGTTGTGTAGGATAATATAAAGTTATACAGGTATCTAAAATTTAGTGACAGAATTTAGTGACAGTTGTGTAGGATAATATAAAGTTATACAGGTATCTAAATAAGAATTTAGTGACAGTTGTGTAGGATAATATAAAGTTATACAGGTATCTAAATAAGAATTTAGTGACAGTTGTGTAGGATAATATAAAGTTATACAGGTATCTAAATAAGAATTTAGTGACAGTTGTGTAGGATAATATAAAGTTATACAGGTATCTAAATAAGAATTTAGTGACAGTTGTGTAGGATAATATAAAGTTATACAGGTATCTAAATAAGAATTTAGTGACAGTTGTGTAGGATAATATAAAGTTATACAGGTATCTAAATAAGAATTTAGTGACAGTTGTGTAGGATAATATAAAGTTATACAGGTATCTAAATAAGAATTTAGTGACAGTTGTGTAGGATGATATAAAGGTTATACAGGTATCTAAAAGTTAACAGGTATCTATTTAGTGACAGTTGTGTAGGATAATATAAAGTTATACAGGTATCTAAATAAGAATTTAGTGACAGTTGTGTAGGATAATATAAAGTTATACAGGTATCTAAATAAGAATTTAGTGACAGTTGTGTAGGATAATATAAAGTTATACAGGTATCTAAATAAGAATTTAGTGACAGTTGTGTAGGATAATATAAAGTTATACAGGTATCTAAATAAGAATTTAGTGACAGTTGTGTAGGATAATATAAAGTTATACAGGTATCTAAATAAGAATTTAGTGACAGGTATGTGTGAGGATAATATAAAGTTATACAGGTATCTAAATAAGAATTTAGTGACAGTTGTGTAGGATAATATAAAGTTATACAGGTATCTAAATAGAATTTAGTGACAGTTGTGTAGGATAATATAAAGTTATACAGGTATCTAAATAAGAATTTAGTGACAGTTGTGTAGGATAATATAAAGTTATACAGGTATCTAAATAAGAATTTAGTGACAGTTGTGTAGGATAATATAAAGTTATACAGGTATCTAAATAAGAATTTAGTGACAGTTGTGTAGGATAATATAAAGTTATACAGGTATCTAAATAAGAATTTAGTGACAGTTGTGTAGGATAATATAAAGTTATACAGGTATCTAAATAAGAATTTAGTGACAGTTGTGTAGGATAATATAAAGTTATACAGGTATCTAAATAAGAATTTAGTGACAGTTGTAATATAAAGTAGGATAATATAAAGTTATACAGGTATCTAAATAAGAATTTAGTGACAGTTGTGTAGGATAATATAAAGTTATACAGGTATCTAAATAAGAATTTAGTGACAGTTGTGTAGGATAATATAAAGTTATACAGGTATCTAAAGGATAAGAATTTAGTGACAGTTGTGTAGGATAATATAAAGTTATACAGGTATCTAAATAAGAATTTAGTGACAGTTGTGTAGGATAATATAAAGTTATACAGGTATCTAAATAAGAATTTAGTGACAGTTGTGTAGGATAATATAAAGTTATACAGGTATCTAAATAAGAATTTAGTGACAGTTGTGTAGGATAATATAAAGTTATACAGGTATCTAAATAAGAATTTAGTGACAGTTGTGTAGGATAATATAAAGTTATACAGGTATCTAAATAAGAATTTAGTGACAGTTGTGTAGGATAATATAAAGTTATACAGGTATCTAAATAAGAATTTAGTGACAGTTGTGTAGGATAATATAAAGTTATACAGGTATCTAAATAAGAATTTAGTGACAGTTGTGTAGGATAATATAAAGTTATACAGGTATCTAAATAAGAATTTAGTGACAGTTGTGTAGGATAATATAAAGTTATACAGGTATCTAAATAAGAATTTAGTGACAGTTGTGTAGGATAATATAAAGTTATACAGGTATCTAAATAAGAATTTAGTGACAGTTGTGTAGGATAATATAAAGTTATACAGGTATCTAAATAAGAATTTAGTGACAGTTGTGTAGGATAATATAAAGTTATACAGGTATCTAAATAAGAATTTAGTGACAGTTGTGTAGGATAATATAAAGTTATACAGGTATCTAAATAAGAATTTAGTGACAGTTGTGTAGGATAATATAAAGTTATACAGGTATCTAAATAAGAATTTAGTGACAGTTGTGTAGGATAATATAAAGTTATACAGGTATCTAAATAAGAATTTAGTGACAGTTGTGTAGGATAATATATAAGGTTATACAGGTATCTAAATAAGAATTTAGTGACAGTTGTGTAGGATAATATAAAGTTATACAGGTATCTAAATAAGAATTTAGTGACAGTTGTGTAGGATAATATAAAGTTATACAGGTATCTAAATAAGAATTTAGTGACAGTTGTGTAGGATAATATAAAGTTATACAGGTATCTAAATAAGAATTTAGTGACAGTTGTGTAGGATAATATAAAGTTATACAGGTATCTAAATAAGAATTTAGTGACAGTTGTGTAGGATAATATAAAGTTATACAGGTATCTAAATAAGAATTTAGTGACAGTTGTGTAGGATAATATAAAGTTATACAGGTATCTAAATAAGAATTTAGTGACAGTTGTGTAGGATAATATAAAGTTATACAGGTATCTAAATAAGAATTTAGTGACAGTTGTGTAGGATAATATAAAGTTATACAGGTATCTAAATAAGAATTTAGTGACAGTTGTGTAGGATAATATAAAGTTATACAGGTATCTAAATAAGAATTTAGTGACAGTTGTGTAGGATAATATAAAGTTATACAGGTATCTAAATAAGAATTTAGTGACAGTTGTGTAGGATAATATAAAGTTATACAGGTATCTAAATAAGAATTTAGTGACAGTTGTGTAGGATAATATAAAGTTATACAGGTATCTAAATAAGAATTTAGTGACAGTTGTGTAGGATAATATAAAGTTATACAGGTATCTAAATAAGAATTTAGTGACAGTTGTGTAGGATAATATAAAGTTATACAGGTATCAGTTGTGTAGGATAATAAAGAATTTAGTGACAGTTGTGTAGGATAATATAAAGTTATACAGGTATCTAAATAAGAATTTAGTGACAGTTGTGTAGGATAATATAAAGTTATACAGGTATCTAAATAAGAATTTAGTGACAGTTGTGTAGGATAATATAAAGTTATACAGGTATCTAAATAAGAATTTAGTGACAGTTGTGTAGGATAATATAAAGTTATACAGGTATCTAAATAAGAATTTAGTGACAGTTGTGTAGGATAATATAAAGTTATACAGGTATCTAAATAAGAATTTAGTGACAGTTGTGTAGGATAATATAAAGTTATACAGGTATCTAAATAAGAATTTAGTGACAGTTGTGTAGGATAATATAAAGTTATACAGGTATCTAAATAAGAATTTAGTGACAGTTGTGTAGGATAATATAAAGTTATACAGGTATCTAAATAAGAATTTAGTGACAGTTGTGTAGGATAATATAAAGTTATACAGGTATCTAAATAAGAATTTAGTGACAGTTGTGTAGGATAATATAAAGTTATACAGGTATCTAAATAAGAATTTAGTGACAGTTGTGTAGGATAATATAAAGTTATACAGGTATCTAAATAAGAATTTAGTGACAGTTGTGTAGGATAATATAAAGTTATACAGGTATCTAAATAAGAATTTAGTGACAGTTGTGTAGGATAATATAAAGTTATACAGGTATCTAAATAAGAATTTAGTGACAGTTGTGTAGGATGATATAAAGTTATACAGGTATCTAAATAAGAATTTAGTGACAGTTGTGTAGGATAATATAAAGTTATACAGGTATCTAAATAAGAATTTAGTGACAGTTGTGTAGGATAATATAAAGTTATACAGGTATCTAAATAAGAATTTAGTGACAGTTGTGTAGGATAATATAAAGTTATACAGGTATCTAAATAAGAATTTAGTGACAGTTGTGTAGGATAATATAAAGTTATACAGGTATCTAAATAAGAATTTAGTGACAGTTGTGTAGGATAATATAAAGTTATACAGGTATCTAAATAAGAATTTAGTGACAGTTGTGTAGGATAATATAAAGTTATACAGGTATCTAAATAAGAATTTAGTGACAGTTGTGTAGGATAATATAAAGTTATACAGGTATCTAAATAAGAATTTAGTGACAGTTGTGTAGGATGATATAAAGTTATACAGGTATCTAAATAAGAATTTAGTGACAGTTGTGTAGGATGATATAAAGTTATACAGGTATCTAAATAAGAATTTAGTGACAGTTGTGTAGGATAATATAAAGTTATACAGGTATCTAAATAAGAATTTAGTGACAGTTGTGTAGGATAATATAAAGTTATACAGGTATCTAAATAAGAATTTAGTGACAGTTGTGTAGGATAATATAAAGTTATACAGGTATCTAAATAAGAATTTAGTGACAGTTGTGTAGGATAATATAAAGTTATACAGGTATCAGTTAGGATATATAAAGAATTTAGTGACAGTTGTGTAGGATAATATAAAGTTATACAGGTATCTAAATAAGAATTTAGTGACAGTTGTGTAGGATAATATAAAGTTATACAGGTATCTAAATAAGAATTTAGTGACAGTTGTGTAGGATAATATAAAGTTATACAGGTATCTAAATAAGAATTTAGTGACAGTTGTGTAGGATGATATAAAGTTATACAGGTATCTGAATAAGAATTTAGTGACAGTTGTGTAGGATAATATAAAGTTATACAGGTATCTAAATAAGAATTTAGTGACAGTTGTGTAGGATGATATAAAGTTATACAGGTATCTAAATAAGAATTTAGTGACAGTTGTGTAGGATAATATAAAGTTATACAGGTATCTAAATAAGAATTTAGTGACAGTTGTGTAGGATAATATAAAGTTATACAGGTATCTAAATAAGAATTTAGTGACAGTTGTGTAGGATAATATAAAGTTATACAGGTATCTAAATAAGAATTTAGTGACAGTTGTGTAGGATAATATAAAGTTATACAGGTATCTAAATAAGAATTTAGTGACAGTTGTGTAGGATAATATAAAGTTATACAGGTATCTAAATAAGAATTTAGTGACAGTTGTGTAGGATAATATAAAGTTATACAGGTATCTAAATAAGAATTTAGTGACAGTTGTGTAGGATGATATAAAGTTATACAGGTATCTAAATAAGAATTTAGTGACAGTTGTGTAGGATGATATAAAGTTATACAGGTATCTAAATAAGAATTTAGTGACAGTTGTGTAGGATAATATAAAGTTATACAGGTATCTAAATAAGAATTTAGTGACAGTTGTGTAGGATAATATAAAGTTATACAGGTATCTAAATAAGAATTTAGTGACAGTTGTGTAGGATAATATAAAGTTATACAGGTATCTAAATAAGAATTTAGTGACAGTTGTGTAGGATGATATAAAGTTATACAGGTATCTAAATGAAGAATTTAGTGACAGTTGTGTAGGATAATATAAAGTTATACAGGTATCTAAATAAGAATTTAGTGACAGTTGTGTAGGATAATATAAAGTTATACAGGTATCTAAATAAGAATTTAGTGACAGTTGTGTAGGATAATATAAAGTTATACAGGTATCTAAATAAGAATTTAGTGACAGTTGTGTAGGATAATATAAAGTTATACAGGTATCTAAATAAGAATTTAGTGACAGTTGTGTAGGATAATATAAAGTTATACAGGTATCTAAATAAGAATTTAGTGACAGTTGTGTAGGATAATATAAAGTTATACAGGTATCTAAATAAGAATTTAGTGACAGTTGTGTAGGATAATATAAAGTTATACAGGTATCTAAATAAGAATTTAGTGACAGTTGTGTAGGATAATATAAAGTTATACAGGTATCTAAATAAGAATTTAGTGACAGTTGTGTAGGATAATATAAAGTTATACAGGTATCTAAATAAGAATTTAGTGACAGTTGTGTAGGATGATATAAAGTTATACAGGTATCTAAATAAGAATTTAGTGACAGTTGTGTAGGATAATATAAAGTTATACAGGTATCTAAATAAGAATTTAGTGACAGTTGTGTAGGATAATATAAAGTTATACAGGTATCTAAATAAGAATTTAGTGACAGTTGTGTAGGATAATATAAAGTTATACAGGTATCTAAATAAGAATTTAGTGACAGTTGTGTAGGATAATATAAAGTTATACAGGTATCTAAATAAGAATTTAGTGACAGTTGTGTAGGATGAATATAAAGTTATACAGGTATCTAAAGAATTTAGTGACAGTTGTGTAGGATAATATAAAGTTATACAGGTATCTAAATAAGAATTTAGTGACAGTTGTGTAGGATAATATAAAGTTATACAGGTATCTAAATAAGAATTTAGTGACAGTTGTGTAGGATAATATAAAGTTATACAGGTATCTAAATAAGAATTTAGTGACAGTTGTGTAGGATAATATAAAGTTATACAGGTATCTAAATAAGAATTTAGTGACAGTTGTGTAGGATAATATAAAGTTATACAGGTATCTAAATAAGAATTTAGTGACAGTTGTGTAGGATAATATAAAGTTATACAGGTATCTAAATAAGAATTTAGTGACAGTTGTGTAGGATAATATAAAGTTATACAGGTATCTAAATAAGAATTTAGTGACAGTTGTGTAGGATGATATAAAGTTATACAGGTATCTAAATAAGAATTTAGTGACAGTTGTGTAGGATAATATAAAGTTATACAGGTATCTAAATATAAAGAATTTAGTGACAGTTGTGTAGGATAATATAAAGTTATACAGGTATCTAAATAAGAATTTAGTGACAGTTGTGTAGGATAATATAAAGTTATACAGGTATCTAAATAAAATTTAGTGACAGTTGTGTAGGATAATATAAAGTTATACAGGTATCTAAATAAGAATTTAGTGACAGTTGTGTAGGATAATATAAAGTTATACAGGTATCTAAATAAGAATTTAGTGACAGTTGTGTAGGATGATATAAAGTTATACAGGTATCTAAATAAGAATTTAGTGACAGTTGTGTAGGATGATATAAAGTTATACAGGTATCTAAATAAGAATTTAGTGACAGTTGTGTAGGATAATATAAAGTTATACAGGTATCTAAATAAAATTTAGTGACAGTTGTGTAGGATAATATAAAGTTATACAGGTATCTAAATAAGAATTTAGTGACAGTTGTGTAGGATAATATAAAGTTATACAGGTATCTAAATAAGAATTTAGTGACAGTTGTGTAGGATAATATAAAGTTATACAGGTATCTAAATAAGAATTTAGTGACAGTTGTGTAGGATAATATAAAGTTATACAGGTATCTAAATAAGAATTTAGTGACAGTTGTGTAGGATAATATAAAGTTATACAGGTATCTAAATAAGAATTTAGTGACAGTTGTGTAGGATGATATAAAGTTATACAGGTATCTAAATAAGAATTTAGTGACAGTTGTGTAGGATGATATAAAGTTATACAGGTATCTAAATAAGAATTTAGTGACAGTTGTGTAGGATGATATAAAGTTATACAGGTATCTAAATAAGAATTTAGTGACAGTTGTGTAGGATAATATAAAGTTATACAGGTATCTAAATAAGAATTTAGTGACAGTTGTGTAGGATAATATAAAGTTATACAGGTATCTAAATAAGAATTTAGTGACAGTTGTGTAGGATAATATAAAGTTATACAGGTATCTAAATAAGAATTTAGTGACAGTTGTGTAGGATAATATAAAGTTATACAGGTATCTAAATAAGAATTTAGTGACAGTTGTGTAGGATAATATAAAGTTATACAGGTATCTAAATAAGAATTTAGTGACAGTTGTGTAGGATAATATAAAGTTATACAGGTATCTAAATAAGAATTTAGTGACAGTTGTGTAGGATAATATAAAGTTATACAGGTATCTAAATAAGAATTTAGTGACAGTTGTGTAGGATAATATAAAGTTATACAGGTATCTAAATAAGAATTTAGTGACAGTTGTGTAGGATGATATAAAGTTATACAGGTATCTAAATAAGAATTTAGTGACAGTTGTGTAGGATAATATAAAGTTATACAGGTATCTAAATAAGAATTTAGTGACAGTTGTGTAGGATAATATAAAGTTATACAGGTATCTAAATAAGAATTTAGTGACAGTTGTGTAGGATAATATAAAGTTATACAGGTATCTAAATAAGAATTTAGTGACAGTTGTGTAGGATAATATAAAGTTATACAGGTATCTAAATAAGAATTTAGTGACAGTTGTGTAGGATAATATAAAGTTATACAGGTATCTAAATAAGAATTTAGTGACAGTTGTGTAGGATAATATAAAGTTATACAGGTATCTAAATAAGAATTTAGTGACAGTTGTGTAGGATAATATAAAGTTATACAGGTATCTAAATAAGAATTTAGTGACAGTTGTGTAGGATAATATAAAGTTATACAGGTATCTAAATAAGAATTTAGTGACAGTTGTGTAGGATAATATAAAGTTATACAGGTATCTAAATAAGAATTTAGTGACAGTTGTGTAGGATAATATAAAGTTATACAGGTATCTAAATAAGAATTTAGTGACAGTTGTGTAGGATAATATAAAGTTATACAGGTATCTAAATAAGAATTTAGTGACAGTTGTGTAGGATGATATAAAGTTATACAGGTATCTAAATAAGAATTTAGTGACAGTTGTGTAGGATAATATAAAGTTATACAGGTATCTAAATAAGAATTTAGTGACAGTTGTGTAGGATAATATAAAGTTATACAGGTATCTAAATAAGAATTTAGTGACAGTTGTGTAGGATAATATAAAGTTATACAGGTATCTAAATAAGAATTTAGTGACAGTTGTGTAGGATAATATAAAGTTATACAGGTATCTAAATAAGAATTTAGTGACAGTTGTGTAGGATAATATAAAGTTATACAGGTATCTAAATAAGAATTTAGTGACAGTTGTGTAGGATAATATAAAGTTATACAGGTATCTAAATAAGAATTTAGTGACAGTTGTGTAGGATAATATAAAGTTATACAGGTATCTAAATAAGAATTTAGTGACAGTTGTGTAGGATAATATAAAGTTATACAGGTATCTAAATAAAGAATTTAGTGACAGTTGTGTAGGATAATATAAAGTTATACAGGTATCTAAATAAGAATTTAGTGACAGTTGTGTAGGATAATATAAAGTTATACAGGTATCTAAATAAGAATTTAGTGACAGTTGTGTAGGATAATATAAAGTTATACAGGTATCTAAATAAGAATTTAGTGACAGTTGTGTAGGATAATATAAAGTTATACAGGTATCTAAATAAATTTAGTGACAGTTGTGTAGGATGATATAAAGTTATACAGGTATCTGATTAAATTTAGTGACAGGTATGTAGGATAATATAAAGTTATACAGGTATCTAAATAAGAATTTAGTGACAGGTTGTAGGATAATATAAAGTTATACAGGTATCTAAATAAGAATTTAGTGACAGTTGTGTAGGATAATATAAAGTTATACAGGTATCTAAATAAGAATTTAGTGACAGGTGTGTAGGATGATATAAAGTTATACAGGTATCTAAATAAGAATTTAGTGACAGGTATGTAGGATGATATAAAGTTATACAGGTATCTAAATAAGAATTTAGTGACAGTTGTGTAGGATAATATCAAGGTATACAGGTATCTAAATAAGAATTTAGTGACAGTTGTGTAGGATAATATAAAGTTATACAGGTATCTAAATAAGAATTTAGTGACAGTTGTGTAGGATAATATAAAGTTATACAGGTATCTAAATAAGAATTTAGTGACAGTTGTGTAGGATGATATAAAGTTATACAGGTATCTAAATAAGAATTTAGTGACAGTTATGTAGGATAATATAAAGTTATACAGGTATCTGAATAAGAATTTAGTGACAGGTGTGTAGGATAATATAAAGTTGTACAGGTATCTAAATAAGAATTTAGTGACAGTTGTGTAGGATAATATAAAGTTATACAGGTATCTAAATAAGAATTTAGTGACAGTTGTGTAGGATAATATAAAGTTATACAGGTATCTAAAGAATTTAGTGACAGGTATGTAGGATGATATAAAGTTATACAGGTATCTGATAAGAATTTAGTGACAGGTATGTAGGATAATATAAAGTTATACAGGTATATAAATAAGAATTTAGTGACAGGTTTGTAGGATAATATAAAGCTATACAGGTATCTAAATATGAATTTAGTGACAGTTGTGTAGGATAATATAAAGTTATACAGGTATCTAAAGAATTTAGTGACAGTTGTGTAGGATAATATAAAGTTATACAGGTATCTAAATAAGAATTTAGTGACAGTTGTGTAGGATAATATAAAGTTATACAGGTATCTAAATAAGAATTTAGTGACAGTTGTGTAGGATGATATAAAGTTATACAGGTATCTAAATAAGAATTTAGTGACAGGTATGTAGGATAATATAAAGTTATACAGGTATCTAAAGAATTTAGTGACAGTATGTAGGATGATATAAAGTTATACAGGTATCTAAGAATTTAGTGACAGTTTGTGTAGGATAATATAAAGTTATACAGGTATCTAAATAAGAATTTAGTGACAGTTGATGTATATAAAGTTATACAGGTATCTAAATAGAATTTAGTGACAGTTGTGTAGGATAATATAAAGTTATACAGGTATCTAAATAAGAATTTAGTGACAGGTATGTAGGATGATATAAAGTTATACAGGTATCTGAATAAGAATTTAGTGACAGGTATGTAGGATGATATAAAGTTATACAGGTATCTAAATAAGAATTTAGTGACAGTTGTGTAGGATAATATAAAGTTATACAGGTATCTAAATATGAATTTAGTGACAGTTGTGTAGGATAATATAAAGTTATACAGGTATCTAAATAAGAATTTAGTGACAGTTGTGTAGGATAATATAAAGTTATACAGGTATCTAAATAAGAATTTAGTGACAGTTGTGTAGGATGATATAAAGTTATACAGGTATCTAAATAAGAATTTAGTGACAGTTGTGTAGGATAATATAAAGTTATACAGGTATCTAAAGAATTTAGTGACAGGTATGTAGGATAATATAAAGTTATACAGGTATCTAAAGAATTTAGTGACAGTTGTGTAGGATAATATAAAGTTATACAGGTATCTAAATAAGATTTAGTGACAGTTGTGTAGGATAATATAAAGTTATACAGGTATCTAAATAAGAATTTAGTGACAGTTGTGTAGGATGATATAAAGTTATACAGGTATCTGAATAAGAATTTAGTGACAGTTGTGTAGGATGATATAAAGTTATACAGGTATCTGAAGAATTTAGTGACAGTTGTGTAGGATAATATAAAGTTATACAGGTATATAAATAAGAATTTAGTGACAGGTGTGTAGGATAATATAAAGTATACAGGTATCTAAATCTAAAGAATTTAGTGACAGTTGTGTAGGATGATATAAAGTTATACAGGTATCTAAATAATTTAGTGACAGTTGTGTAGGATAATATAAAGTTATACAGGTATCTAAATAAGAATTTAGTGACAGTTGTGTAGGATAATATAAAGTTATACAGGTACCTAAAGAATTTAGTGACAGGTATATAGGATGATATAAAGTTATACAGGTATCTAAATAAGAATTTATTGACAGTTGTGTACGATGATATAAAGTTATACAGGTATCTAAATAAGAATTTAGTGACAGTTGTGTAGGATAATATAAAGTTATACAGGTATCTAAATAAGAATTTATTGACAGTTGTGTACGATGATATAAAGTTATACAGGTATCTAAATAAGAATTTAGTGACAGTTGTGTAGGATGATATAAAGTTATACAGGTATCTAAATAAGAATTTAGTGACAGTTGTGTAGGATAATATAAAGTTATACAGGTATCTAAATAAGAATTTAGTGACAGTTGTGTAGGATAATATAAAGTTATACAGGTATCTAAATAAGAATTTAGTGACAGTTGTGTAGGATAATATAAAGTTATACAGGTATCTAAATAAGAATTTAGTGACAGTTGTGTAGGATAATATAAAGTTATACAGGTATCTAAATAAGAATTTAGTGACAGTTGTGTAGGATAATATAAAGTTATACAGGTATCTAAATAAGAATTTAGTGACAGTTGTGTAGGATAATATAAAGTTATACAGGTATCTAAATAAGAATTTAGTGACAGTTGTGTAGGATAATATAAAGTTATACAGGTATCTAAATAAGAATTTAGTGACAGTTGTGTAGGATAATATAAAGTTATACAGGTATCAGGTATATAGGATGATATAAAGTTATACAGGTGTCTGATTAAGAATTTAGTGACAGGTGTGTAGGATAATATAAAGTTATACAGGTATCTAAATAAGAATTTAGTGACAGTTGTGTAGGATAATATAAAGTTATACAGGTATCTAAATAAGAATTTAGTGACAGTTGTGTAGGATAATATAAAGTTATACAGGTATCTAAATAAGAATTTAGTGACAGTTGTGTAGGATAATATAAAGTTATACAGGTATCTAAATAAGAATTTAGTGACAGTTGTGTAGGATAATATAAAGTTATACAGGTATCTAAATAAGAATTTAGTGACAGTTGTGTAGGATAATATAAAGTTATACAGGTATCTAAATAAGAATTTAGTGACAGTTGTGTAGGATAATATAAAGTTATACAGGTATCTAAATAAGAATTTAGTGACAGTTGTGTAGGATAATATAAAGTTATACAGGTATCTAAATAAGAATTTAGTGACAGTTGTGTAGGATGATATAAAGTTATACAGGTATCTAAATAAGAATTTAGTGACAGTTGTGTAGGATAATATAAAGTTATACAGGTATCTAAATAAGAATTTAGTGACAGTTGTGTAGGATGATATAAAGTTATACAGGTATCTAAAGAATTTAGTGACAGTTGTGTAGGATAATATAAAGTTATACAGGTATCTAAATAAGAATTTAGTGACAGTTGTGTAGGATAATATAAAGTTATACAGGTATCTAAATAAGAATTTAGTGACAGGTTGTGTAGGATAATATAAAGTTATACAGGTATCTAAATAAGAATTTAGTGACAGTTGTGTAGGATAATATAAAGTTATACAGGTACCTAAAGAATTTAGTGACAGGTATATAGGATGATATAAAGTTATACATGTATCTAAATAAGAATTTATTGACAGTTGTGTAGGATGATATAAAGTTATACAGGTATCTAAATAAGAATTTAGTGACAGTTGTGTAGGATAATATAAAGTTATACAGGTATCTAAATAAGAATTTAGTGACAGTTGTGTACGATGATATAAAGTTATACAGGTATCTAAATAAGAATTTAGTGACAGTTGTGTAGGATGATATAAAGTTATACAGGTATCTAAATAGAATTTAGTGACAGTTGTGTAGGATAATATAAAGTTATACAGGTATCTAAATAAGAATTTAGTGACAGTTGTGTAGGATAATATAAAGTTATACAGGTATCTAAATAAGAATTTAGTGACAGTTGTGTAGGATAATATAAAGTTATACAGGTATCTAAATAAGAATTTAGTGACAGTTGTGTAGGATAATATAAAGTTATACAGGTATCTAATAATAACAGAATTTAGTGACAGTTGTGTAGGATGATATAAAGTTATACAGGTATCTAAATAAGAATTTAGTGACAGTATGTGTAGGATGATATAAAGTTATACAGGTATCTAAATAAGAATTTAGTGACAGTTGTGTAGGATAATATAAAGTTATACAGGTATCTAAATAAGAATTTAGTGACAGTTGTGTAGGATAATATAAAGTTATACAGGTATCTAAATAAGAATTTAGTGACAGTTGTGTAGGATAATATAAAGTTATACAGGTATCTAAATAAGAATTTAGTGACAGGTATGTAGGATGATATAAAGTTATACAGGTATCTAAATAAGAATTTAGTGACAGTTGTGTAGGATAATATAAAGTTATACAGGTATCTAAATAAGAATTTAGTGACAGTTGTGTAGGATGATATAAAGTTATACAGGTATCTAAATAAGAATTTAGTGACAGTTGTGTAGGATGATATAAAGTTATACAGGTATCTAAATAAGAATTTAGTGACAGTTGTGTAGGATAATATAAAGTTATACAGGTATCTAAATAAAATTTAGTGACAGTTGTGTAGGATAATATAAAGTTATACAGGTATCTAAATAAGAATTTAGTGACAGTTGTGTAGGATAATATAAAGTTATACAGGTATCTAAATAAGAATTTAGTGACAGTTGTGTAGGATGATATAAAGTTATACAGGTATCTGAATAAGAATTTAGTGACAGTTGTGTAGGATGATATAAAGTTATACAGGTATCTGAATAAGAATTTAGTGACAGTTGTGTAGGATGATATAAAGTTATACAGGTATCTGAATAAGAATTTAGTGACAGTTGTGTAGGATAATATAAAGTTATACAGGTTCTAATAAGAATTTAGTGACAGGTAGGATATATAGGATACATATAAAGTTTATACAGGTGTAGGATCTGATCCGATAAGAATTTAGTGACAGTTGTGTAGGATAATATAAAGTTATACAGGTATCTAAATAAGAATTTAGTGACAGTTGTGTAGGATAATATAAAAGTTATACAGGTATCTAAATAAGAATTTAGTGACAGTTGTGTAGGATAATATAAAGTTATACAGGTATCTAAAGAATTTAGTGACAGTTGTGTAGGATAATATAAAGTTATACAGGTATCTAAATAAGAATTTAGTGACAGTTGTGTAGGATAATATCAAGGTATACAGGTATCTAAATAAGAATTTAGTGACAGTTGTGTAGGATGATATAAAGTTATACAGGTATCTAAATAAGAATTTAGTGACAGTTGTGTAGGATGATATAAAAGTTATACAGGTATCTGAATAAGAATTTAGTGACAGTTGTGTAGGATGATATAAAGTTATACAGGTATCTGAATAAGAATTTGGTGACAGTTGTGTGGGATAATATAAAGTTATACAGGTATCTGAATAAGAATTTAGTGACAGTTGTGTAGGATCATATAAAGTTATACAGGTATCTGATTAGAATTTAGTGACAGTTGTGTAGGATAATATCAAGGTATACAGGTATCTAAATAAGAATTTAGTGACAGTTGTGTGGGATGATATAAAGTTATACAGGTATCTAAATAA